>NC_056739.1:865835838-866095838 GCF_019279795.1 Protopterus annectens
TTCTAGCCAGTAAGCTTACCTAGTTAATAAATGTATGAATATAAAGAGTTTCCACCAGAAAGATTTATTCCAGAATGTACTGTTGTATTTAGGATGGAAGGGTACCAACCCTTATATGCAGCTGTATAGGTGTTGGTAAAAGTCATAGGCAAATGTGGCACTGCTCTCAGATGGGTTCATTTTGGGGGGATCGTTGGGTATTTTGCATAGGTCTTCTAAAAGCTGAAGTGAGTTTGTCCTGAAGGTCACCTTTGCTTTTGGGGTGAAACCACTAGACTTGACAGCGGCGATTTAACTTAAATGCATGTAGCAAGAGCAACAGTAAAAATAAAGGTCTATATGTTATAGTAAGGTTATCCAAAATTGTATGTTTATTGTGCATTTACTGGTATGAAAAAACTACTCTGTAACCTTACATATTAATCATCTAGACATGTAAGACTCCTAGCACTGTGACTATTTGATATTTTGTGCATTTTCAAATTACTTAAATATAGGACTGATATTTTATATAAAACACACATTTGGTTTTACAAGGAAAAATATTGTATTCCAAAGTGTTGTGCTATGTTTTGTGGACAGTGTCGCACTTTGCTACATCTCATGCCACAATATGCCCCTGGGGTTGATTAACAAGAACATTAGCATAACTCTTGGTCAAATATTATTGCTTATATAACATCTAGGCCATAAAAAAATAAATAATATGTTAATATGGAAAAATCATGAAACTACAAATTATGGACTGAGATCCCCTCCCTGTCTAGCAAGCACAAACTATTAAACTACTAGCCAAGTTAGTGATAAATTTCAGAGTGATTCAGTTGGAATAGCAAAAAAGATGGAGCACAGAATGCTACATTTTCATGTGTTTTATATCATATAAACAGGTTACTGGTAATGGTGAAAGGGTATCTGTTTGCCAAAATAGTTGGGAGATTGGACCAGTAAAAAAATCACAAATAACCACTTGGGCTCAATGTAAACCAGTAAAATCCAACAAAAGCCCAAACGGATGGTGAAGCAATAAAGCGCTGAGAACTAGATGCAAAGCCACAATATTTATTCCACAAAAACAACATTAACGCTCACAAGATACGTTTTCGTTTTACAATGCCTTCATCAGATGTGGACTTGACAAAGCATTCACAATTAAATATCCCTCCCATTACTACACAACCAATGCGAAATCCAATAAAACAACTAGTCTCATCAATTGATGGAAAAAACATCTAATTATATGCAAAATATATATAAAATCTGTATATGTTACTAGCAATATTTGATCCTATTAATTATTTACTTTCACATATAAATACAACTCATTTTAATGAGACTTTGTAAAGCAATTGTTAAAACTTACAAAATAAATAAAGGACTGCCTTTACTATAGGTATACCATTAAACACCCATTTTAGAAAAGGAAGATTTGGCTCCATCTTGTGGATTATTTTTTAATAACAGGTAAATAAAGACTAAAATATGTTTAATACCAACACACTTTAAAACATAATTCAAGTATATTCAAAACCTGTAAATATCATGTTAAAATTCATTTTTAAAAAAACATTTTTTTAGAATTTCATGTTAAAAACAGAATATTTAAAATTTAAAAGTTCTCTGGAGGTAAAGGGTGTTAGGAATGAATTAAGTGCAACTAAAAATCATTATGTTGGGTGTTTACAGTGTCACCCTTCATTATAGTTTAGCTGCCCTTAACTTAACATTAACATTAAGACAGGGAGATTTGGCAAAAACTTTGATGGATATAAAGGTTTTCACAAGAAAAAATAATTTTCAAATATTGTTTGACCATGAATTAAATGCAGAACCTGAAAGATTAGCAAGAAAAAGTACCTATAACCCACCCTTACATCCCCAAATCAAAAAGTTTGAGGCATTGATAGAGAATGAGATCAGAAAAAATTATGGCAAAGTAAAATATAGAAGGAATTTAGACCCAGCTGAAAATAATGTCCTTAATGAGCTCAGAATTGACATGAATTTGAGAATTATGAAGCCAGACAAGGGAGGGGGGATGGTATTGATGGATAGTTTTAGTCATGAAGGCAAGATGAATGATATATTAAGGGACCCCAACAAATATTTAACTGTTTCTAGGAATTAGATATATATAGCATACAGAAGAATTGATATGACACTAGAAGACTTATTAGTTGATGGATCTATCGATCAGAGAACTTTTAATTATCTCAAGGTGGAAAAACCTAGAATTCCCACAATTTTTGGGATCCCAAAAACGCACAAAAATGGTAAAGATCCCCCTTAAGGCCTATTGTATCAGCAGAAGGATCTAAAACTTTACCCCTTGCAAAATATGTTAATAGTAAACTGAAAGTTTTATAGCTAAAAGGAAAGAATATCTTAAGAGATTCATGGGATTTTTTAAGGAATTTAAAGCAGGAATTATATAAGGAAGATTTATCTTCCTGACTAGCAACATAGTTGATCTTTTGTCTACTATACCACACAGTGAAGGTTTAAACCTTCTGGAAGAAATTATTTATGGAGAAAATTGTTTGACCTTGGACAAAAGGGTGATAGTGATGCAACTCATTGATTTGGTTTTAAAATACAATTTTGTCTGTTTCAAAGGTGAATTTTTTCACCAGACAAAAGACGTTGCGATGGGTGCGGCTTGCACACCCACCTGGGCCAATTTAGTTTTGGCAAAATGGGAGGAAAAGATGGTGTTGGAATCTATATACAAGGAGAGCTGGATTCTTTACAAGAGATTTTTGGATGATATAGTAATATTTTGGGTGGCGCCAGACAGTGAAGTTGCTACTTTTATTGATTACCTGAATAAAAGTACCAATTTTTTGGAATTTACACACAAGATAAGCAGTGAGAAGTTACAATATCTAGATGTTGAAATTTATAAAGATAATCACAAATTCAATTCCAGGGTATTCAGAAAAATAACATATTCAAACTCATATTTACACTTTGATAGTGCACATCCCAGACAACTACAAGAAGAATATAGTAAAAGGGCAGTACGTAAGAGCTTGTAGGATGACCTCCAAAATTGAAGATTTTAACAAAGAAATTGAGTTTTTAAGAAGAATGTTTAAAGCAAGGAAATACCTGATTATTTATTCGATGAAGCGGAAAAAGAGGTACTTGAAGGAAGACAGGAAAATACAAGCCTATTCTAGGTAATGACAATAGGGATGAGATGCCTACTAAAATGGGAAAAATAGAAAATCCAGAAAATTTTGCTAAGGTATTGGTTTTAGAATTCAATGCCAATTCAAAAATGGTAAGAGAGATTGTAAACAGTGAATGGGACAGGTTTGTTGCTCTTACTGACCTAAACAAAATAACAAAGGAAACAGTTAAAATTGTATACAAAAGTTCTAGGAACCTGAAAAATTTGTTAGAATCCAGTCATGAAAAGGGAATTGTTAAGAATAAAAAGAGGAAAGGGACTTTTAAGTGTGGGCATTGTTTGCAGTGTGGATATGTTTATAACAAAGAGAGTATTTATTTAGAGTGTAGAAACAGTGTGTTGGAAGGTAAAGAATTTATAAATTGTGATACCAGTGGACTTGTTTATCTGAAAAAGTGTCAGGTACGTGACGCATTCTACATCGGTAAAACAATACGTAGACTAAGAAGAAGAAGAATATATGAGCACACATATGATTTACAGAACAAGAAATACACTAATGCCTTATATAAACATAGTCAAGAATGTACCAATGCCCACTACTTATTTTTTGTCCTGGAAAAGGTGGATAAAAATGAACGGGGTGACTTATGGGAAGATACTATTGAATATAAGGAGCTCTGGTGGCAGATCACCCTGGAAGCTAATGAAAAATGGGATTGACACAAAAACAAAAGAACTCTGGAACAGTGCTGTTATGTATCCAAAATTTTTTAATAAAACTCTGTCATAAAAAACATACAAACTTCTGAGAGGTAAGCGCTTTCGGGTGTTAACCCTTCATCAGACAAAGGTAAAATGGTGCAGAACACAATTTAAATAAGAACACAGCCAATGAACAATTAGTGAAATCAATTCAGTAAAAAACCCGCCTATTTTTTAAGGTGGGTTTAATAGGAACAACATCATTGAGCCCTGGATTCCTATGTGCCATAAACTCTAGGATCTTCCTTGACTCTATCTGTTCTGTGTAGTGTTTTATATCACCTCCCCTCTTGTTAAGCCTTACATTGACTATGGCCCTAAAAGTAAAACAATGTGTAGGATGTTCACTAATATGTCTGAACAAAGCATTTTGTGTGTCCTTGTTTCTTATACTAGAAAGATGTTGCAATATTCTAACTTTGAACATATTATTCGTCTTGCCCACGTAAAAACATGGGCAAGACTTACAATTAGCCAGATACACTATATCCTTAGTGCTGCAAGTGGCTTTAGCTTTCAACATATAGGTCCTATTAGTAACAGGATGTGTAAAGGAAACATCTTGAGAAATATAAGGGCAGGCCTTGCATCTACCACAAGGCTTGCTGCCTACAGATAAAGCAGGGGTATAAGATAGACTAACATGTTCCCCACATAGAATGTCTTTTAGACTCTTATTCTTCCTATATCCAAATACTGGAGTCGGCCCTACTATGGTGTTGATTCTATCATCACTAGTAAGGATGTTCCAGTTGTCCCTTATAATTCCAGTGATATCCTTTATATCACTACTATAAGTGAACATAACCTTAAATCTAGCATCTTGTTTCATTTCTCTTGAAGGTATGACTGAGTCCCTAGCAGGTCTAGATAACCAGGGCTTATATTTATGACCCCTTTTATCTCTATGCTTTTCTATAACATCTTTGACCATGGTTTCATTATACCCCCTCTCTACAAAAAGTCCCTTCAAACTCTCCAATTCATTGTTGAAACAAATATCATCCGTGCAGTTCCTAGATAACCTGGCTGGCTGTCCTTGTACTATGTTGGGAAAAGTGTATCGTGGATGCATACTATCAAAAGTTAAAAATGTATTTTTCCAACACTCCTTCCTATACAGACTGGTAGAAAAACCTTGTAAAGTCTGTCCTATTGTGACATCTAAGAAGTCTATCTCAGTATAGGATGTTACTTCCGTAAACTTAAAGAAATCTGTTGTGGAGTGTAGAAAATCAATAAATAATTTAAGGGAGATGGTATCACCCTTCCACAAAATAAAAACATCATCCACAAAGCGTTTATAAAAGCCAATATATGGCTTCCATTCTCTATTGTTACAAATGTACAAATTCTCCCAATAGGCTAGTACCAGGTTAGCATAGGTGTTCGCACAGGGTGTGCCCATGGCTACACCCTGTGCTTGCCTATATGTCTGTTCTAGACCCAAAAATACATTATTTTCCAAAACTAACCTAAGTATAGTTGTAACCTGTTTGATATAATGATCTAGGGCTCCATTTTCTCTCAACAATGTATCAATAGCCATTATGCCATAATCATTGTGTATAACCGTGAAAAGGCTCTGTCGTCCAATGTAACCATGAGATAATGTGAATCATGAGGGGCCCTAACTAACCCTCCAAGTGCCTTCAAAAATCTCCTGTGTCTGTTAATATGTTTTCCATTTTATTAACATATGGCCTAAGTGTGGTTTCTAACCATATAGAGGCATTTTCTGTGACCCATTTTCTAACTGATACTATGGGTCGTATCGGGGTCTGTCAAAGATTTATGTATCTTAGGCAGGCCTTTGAAGAGTGGTATAACAACCCCTTCCATTCTAAGAAAATTGTATAACTCTTCACTTATGACCATGTCATCCAAGAGTTCATCCAAGGTCTTGTGGACTTTCTCTATCATATGTTTCACCATTAAAGGGTTCATTAATCTATAGGTGTGTGTGTCAGATAGTAACTGACTTAGTTTGTTGTGATATACCAATGTATCCATCACAACTATGGCCCCTCCTTTATCAGCCATCTTAATGGTAATATCTCTATTATCACATAAATTTTGGAGGGCTTGTCTCTGTAATGCAGTTAAATTATAATATTTCTGAGTACTACCATTATGAAAGTATGCCATAAGGTCCCTTTCACAGGCATTAATAAACAGTTGTAAAGATGGTGTCAATGGAGGAACAAACGTGCTAGGCTGTTTAAGTGTGGAACTACTATTAACAACACTGCCAAACATATTTCTAAGAGCCACTCCCCTGCAAAAAAGCATGAGATCCATGACTACATCTTGATAATTGCAAGTCCTGCTCGGGACAAATGACAAACCCTTGTTCAACACATATAACTCCTCAGCATTCAAAACATATGAGGACAAATTATATACAATGTTATCATTGTCGCAGTTACCACAAGTAGTCACTCTAATGTTCTCCGCTTCTTGCGCGGGTCTCTGCCTTCGCTTAAGGAGCGTTTCCATGCCCCTGTCTTCTTTTTCACGGGTACTGGTAGAGTTTCCAAAAAATTTCGTTCTGCCGAAGAAACCTTGGGCCGTGCGCCCAAGCGTTCATCATTCACTGTTGTCATGTTTGCAGAATCCACTGCGAATGGTGTCTCCGATGTAGTGGCATTATCCACCTGATGGGAAGCCATAGACGCATTCATGTCTCTAACATCAAGGGACTGAACAATTGCTACTGCATTCTCGGAAGCGTGTGCTGCGTCAGCTGCAGAAATCACGTGACCACGTGATTCAGACGTAGTTACATGCAAGCAAGTGGAGTTCGATGCCTCTGGATGTTCCGTATTACCATTAGAGTTATCAGAAATACTAGAAGCTGTAGCAAAGGCTCTGTATGGCTGTTTGCTGCTGGTGACATTTCTGTTGGGCAAATCCCCCCTGGTTCTAGCCCAAACAAAAATCTCTCCATTGGAGAAATCAGTATAGTCTCTAGTAAGTTTGTTCATCTTGGTTGTTTTTAGTTTATTATCGCTATCACGTAGAGAGCGGTAAACCTCTTCTAATTTCTGTGAGTAACCATTACCTATAAAGTCATTACACAGTTTATGTTGTAGCACCTGTTTCTTGTTTCAAGGTGGCTATCTCAGGTGCAAAAAATTCAATGAGGAGTTCCATATATTGAAAGCTAGTTTTTATGTTAATAAGTTGCCATCTTGCCAACAATGTAGGATAGCGATCTCCTGCGTAGGCATACAGAGTACTCTCATGCCACGGGGTACAATACCATATGAAAGACATGCTTCAAAATGAAAAGTTTGCCATAAGAGGCGTTGTAGCCTCCCCATTTTATAGTTGTAGTCCCTGAGGAGTTCCTCAAAATTTTTATCAACTGTTGCTGGTATAGAGTTACTCAAACCAGTGTCTTTCAAAGTCACAAAACCCATCTGTAACAGAGGGTTGTCCACAGGTAAAAGATTAGGAAAATTCCTACCATGGGAACGCTGTTGTAAACCATCATTGTCCATAATTCCACTAACAGAACGTTGCTCCACAGACATAACAGCTCAGCACCAATAAAGCACAAAACTGTGGCATGTGGCATGAGAGTACTCTGTATGCCTACACAGGGAGATCGCTATCCTACATTGTTGGCAAGATGGCAACTTATTAACATAAAAACTAGCCTTCAATATATGGAACTCCTCATTGAATTTTTTGCACCTGAGATAGCCACCTTGAAACAAGAAACAGGTGCGTTACAACATAAACTGTGTAATGACTTTATAGGTAATGGTTACTCACAGAAATTAGAAGAGGTTTACCGCTCTCTACGTGATAGCGATAATAAACTAAAAACAACCAAGATGAACAAACTTACTAGAGACTATACTGATTTCTCCAATGGAGAGATTTTTGTTTGGGCTAGAACCAGGGGGGATTTGCCCAACAGAAATGTCACCACCAGCAAACAGCCATACAGAGCCTTTGCTACAGCTTCTAGTATTTCTGATAACTCTAATGGTAATACGGAACATCCAGAGGCATCGAACTCCACTTGCTTGCATGTAACTATGTCTGAATCACGTGGTCACGTGATTTCTGTAGCTGACGCAGCACACGCTTCTGAGAATGCAGTAGCAATTGTTCAGTCCCTTGATGTTAGAGACATGAATGCGTCTATGGCTTCCCGTCAGGTGGATAATGCCACTATGTCGGAGACACCATTCGCAGTGGATTCTGCAAACATGACAACAGTGAATGATGAGCGGCAGACGGCCCAAGATTCCTTCGGCAGAACGACATTTTTGGAAACTCTACCAGTACCGTGAAAAGAAGACAGGGCGTGGAACGCTCCTTGCGAAGGCAGAGACCTGCGCCAAGCGGAGAACATTAGAGTGACTACTTGTGGTAACTGCGACAATGATAACATTGTATATAATTTGTCCTCATATGTTTTGAATGCTGAGGAGTTATATGTGTTGAACAAGGGTTTGTCATTTGTCCCGAGCAGGACTTGCAATTATCAAGATGTAGTCATGGATCTCATGCTTTTTTGCAGGGGAGTGGCTCTTAGAAATATGTTTGGCAGTGTTGTTAATAGTAGTTCCACACTTAAACAGCCTAGCACGTTTGTTCCTCCATTGGCACCATCTTTACAACTGTTTATTAATGCCTGTGAAAGGGACCTTATGGCATACTTTCATAATGGTAGTACTCAGAAATATTATAATTTAACTGCATTACAGAGACAAGCCCTCCAAAATTTATGTGATAATAGATATATTACCATTAAGATGGCTGATAAAGGAGGGGCCATAGTTGTGATGGATACATTGGTATATCACAACAAACTAAGTCAGTTACTATCTGACACACACACCTATAGATTAATGAACCCTTTAATGGTGAAACATATGATAGAGAAAGTCCACAAGACCTTGGAAGAACTCTTGGATGACATGGTCATAAGTGAAGAGTTATACAATTTTCTTAGAATGGAAGGGGTTGTTATACCACTCTTCAAAGGCCTGCCTAAGATACATAAATCTTTGACAGACCCCCCCGATACGACCCATAGTATCAGTTAGAAAATGGGTCACAGAAAATGCCTCTATATGGTTAGAAACCACACTTAGGCCATATGTTAATAAAATGGAAAACATATTAACAGACACAGGAGATTTTTGAAGGCACTTGGAGGGTTAGTTAGGGCCCCTCATGATTCACATTATCTCATGGTTACATTGACGACACAGCCTTTTCACGGTTATACACAATGATTATGGCATAATGGCTATTGATACATTGTTGAGAGAAAATGGAGCCCTAGATCATTATATCAAACAGGTTACAACTATACTTAGGTTAGTTTTGGAAAATAATGTATTTTTGGGTCTAGAACAGACATATAGGCAAGCACAGGGTGTAGCCATGGGCACACCCTGTGCGAACACCTATACTAACCTGGTACTAGCCTATTGGGAGAATTTGTACATTTGTAACAATAGAGAATGGAAGCCATATATTGGCTTTTATAAACGCTTTGTGGATGATGTTTTATTTTGTGGAAGGGTGATACCATCTCCCTTAAATTATTTATTGATTTTCTACACTCCACAACAGATTTCTTTAAGTTTACGGAAGTAACATCCTATACTGAGATAGACTTCTTAGATGTCACAATAGGACAGACTTTACAAGGTTTTTCTACCAGTCTGTATAGGAAGGAGTGTTGGAAAAATACATTTTTAACTTTTGATAGTATGCATCCACGATACACTTTTCCCAACATAGTACAAGGACAGCCAGCCAGGTTATCTAGGAACTGCACGGATGATATTTGTTTCAACAATGAATTGGAGAGTTTGAAGGGTCTTTTTGTAGAGAGGGGGTATAATGAAACCATGGTCAAAGATGTTATAGAGAAGCATAGAGATAAAAGGGGTCATAAATATAAGCCCTGGTTATCTAGACCTGCTAGGGACTCAGTCATACCTTCAAGAGAAATGAAACAGGATGCTAGATTTAAGGTTATGTTCACTTATAGTAGTGATATAAAGGATATCACTGGAATTATAAGGGACAACTGGAACATCCTTACTAGTGATGATAGAATCAACACCATAGTAGGGCCGACTCCAGTATTTGGATATAGGAAGAATAAGAGTCTAAAAGACATTCTATGTGGGGAACATGTTAGTTTATCTTATACCCCTGCTTTATCTGTAGGCAGCAAGCCTTGTGGTAGATGCAAGGCCTGCCCTTATATTTCTCAAGATGTCTCCTTTACACATCCTGTTACTAATAGGACCTATATGTTGAAAGCTAAAGCCACTTGCAGGACCAAGGATATAGTGTATCTGGCTAATTGTAAGTCTTGCCCATGTTTTTACGTGGGCAAGACGAATAATATGTTCAAAGTTAGAATATTGCAACATCTTTCTAGTATAAGAAACAAGGACACACATAATGCTTTGATCAGACATATTAGTGAACATCCTACACATTGTTTTACTTTTAGGGCCATAGTCAATGTAAGGCTTAACAAGAGGGGAGGTGATATAAAACACTACACAGAACAGATAGAGTCAAGGAAGATCCTAGAGTTTATGGCACATAGGAATCCAGGGCTCAATGATGTTGTTCCTATTAAACCCACCTTAAAAAACAGGCGGGTTTTTTACTGAATTGATTTCACTAATTGTTCATTGGCTGTGTTCTTATTTAAATTGTGTTCTGCACCATTTTACCTTTGTCTGATGAAGGGTTAACACCCGAAAGCGCTTACCTCTCAGAAGTTTGTATGTTTTTTATGGCAGAGTTTTATTAAAATTTTTGGATACATAACAGCACCGTTCCAGAGTTCTTTTGTTTTTGTGGCTTCTCAATCGTTGTTCTCTGGTTGGGGTATCAGCACCAAGCATTTGTTTTTTGAAAAATGGGATTGAATGAACATATATTTATAGCTTCCATTTTAAAGTTAAGGGCAGCTAAACTATAATGAAGGGTGACACTGTAAACACCCAACATAATGATTTTTTGTTGCACTTAATTCATTCCTAACACCCTTTACCTCCAGAGAACTTTTAAATTTTAAATGTTCTGTTTTTTAACATGAAATTCTAAAAAAAGTTTTTTAACAAGTTTAACAATTCCTTTACAAAGTCTCGTTAAAATGAGTTTTAAATGTATTTATATGTGAAAGTAAATAATTAATGGGATCAAATATTGCTAGTAACATATATGGATTTTATGTATATTTTGTATAATTGGTCAGATGTATTTTTTCCATCAATTGATATAGCATGAGACTAGTTGTTTTATTGGATTTCTCATTGGTTGTGTAGTAATGGGAGGGATATTTAATTGTGAATGCTTTGTCAAGCCCACATCTGATGAAGTCATTGTAAAATGAAAATGTATCTTTGGAGCGTTAATATTGTTTTTTGTGGAATAAAGATTGAACCAGTAGACTGCTGGGTTCGCTGCCATATTCATATTCACTTTCACATTCTTATTAATTTTTATATGCATAATCTTGTATGGTTTTGCTGGAAAAGCTCACCCAGACTCTGCCACAGCTTGCTGTGAGGGAAAGGTTATTTTGCTTTTGATTTATTGTACTTTGTATTACTTTATTGCCTTTTTCTGTTTTGTATACTGTGATTTGTTTTCTTTACACTGTGGTTTACTGGTATTCTGCTTTTAATTGCATATTAAAGCTTGAAAGAGACCACAGCTCTCTCTCTTGTGAGTCAGACAGATTTTTTTCACACTCTCCTACCCTATTACTGTGTTGTGTTTTTAAACACCACTGTCTTTTGAGTTGCATGCCCCTTATGTTAATTTGACCATATATCTCCTTCCTTCTCTCCTTTCACTGGTTAGTGTGAATAAGCACAAAATTATTATTTTGTAAAATCACTCCCCTTCAACTATTTAAATTTATTGGCGATCCCACAGTATCCCATAGTACCAGAATACAAAAGTGCCCACCTCTTTCAATCTATCTTGCGGTTTTAAAAATAGTGGCCCTCCACTTAGACAGCTAAAACTTAAGTTACCCTTTTTCATCTCTAACTGCTTAGTGCACACTGCAGTGTTTAAGATAAACCACTTTTTTTCATCTTATCTTTAAACATCTATTGCAAGACCACTAGTTATTGGAGAGCCCACATTCTGCCTCTCAGTAGTCATCTTGGGATTACTGCTTCTGTTTTCTCCTGGCGAGAGAAGGAGTGCAGTTACATTACTTCCTGGAGACTGCTGATCACCAGAAAGCTTAATAACTGCTTTATAGGTGCCAGCTTGGCATCTGTGCTTATATTCTGATCTTAGTGAGAGTAGGAGCAGAGTGCATTGATTCCTGTCTGTGTTCTGGTTGGAGAGTGTGTCTGTGCTTAACGTTCCTGATTGATGTAGTTGCTATTCAAGGCATCTACCAGGAAAAGGCTACAAGCCTACAGAACCTTGCATCATCTGATACAAGACTGTGGATCAGCAAACAGGCTGTGGCTTGCTTCTCTTCTTAAGATTGGTGCTAACATTGTGCTTCTGGTCAGAGAGGAAGCAAAGGAGCATTGTATCCCAACAGAGTGAAGCTGGGGTTAGATCAGCATTAGTAGTAGCCAGGCAGTAGCCATTCATGTGACTCCCCGCTTTTCATCATTCTTGACAAGCTAATTCTTTGTTTTCAGTAAGTACTGCTTGATTTGTTTCTAACTTCAGAATATCTGCCTAATACTTCATCCTTAAATTTTCAGTGCCTATTTATTAGTTTCCCCTCAACTGATTGGCAGTGCTCTGTACAGGCTCAGACACCTTAAGTGACATTGTTTTCCTGTAAAAGCACAATTGAAATTTCTCCAATATCTAGCTGCACACAGGACAGCTAGTTTGCAGTGACAAGCACTGTCCACATAGTTGCAAACTGGATACTCCTGACAGTGATCGATATTATCACTCCAACTGTCTAATCAATAAAAAAGGGTCTGTTGCCATGGATATGAACTTTTCTACTGTCTACATTATAGGCTTGGTGGATATGGGCATCCTGAGGCAATGTTTACTGGCTACCAGTTAATTCTCAAACAAACTGATATGGTATGTGAGAGATGTATTTACACAATGTCACTGGAGGCAAAGCTCTCACATAAAATTATTCCTAATGTCAGTAAGGCTGTCAGTTGTATAAACGGTGCATCCATCACGCACAATTAAAAGCAGACATATCGACCCACATGTGCTGAGGCACTTACATGTAATCTTCCTAAACCACAAAGACGTCCTAGACAAAGTACACATAACAAATACCCTTAGCAGCCCCAAATGCACTCTTTCAAAATAACACCCACATCAACACAGAGCTACATCTCATGAAGCCTCTTCCTCTAAGCCCATAAGGCAAGCCACCACATAATCCAACATTCTAGTCATTGGAGACTCTATCGTGAGACACAGTGATGTCCCTCTCACCAGGCTGATTAAGGAGAAAGTTACGGTCAGTTGCTTATCAGGGGCTAGGATTTGCCACATTATGCATAAACTCAGGTCACTGGACCACAATTACCAATATGACTCAGTCATAGTTCATGTGGGATTAAATGACCTGAGATGTACCTCCCTAGACTATATGAAGAGAGACATTATGGAGCTCTCGGAACATGTGTCTCAGGCTAGTATAAGCCTATCATTGAGCAGCATTTTACCTTCTGCAAGGATGATACCACAATACGAACAAAAGCTGATGGTAATAGTTCAAAATGATGGTGGCCTAGATGTGAAGGGTCAGTGATGATTTTCCCTGCTCTTTTCATGATTCTGGAATAGTACAGGTCTTGTAAGGAGGGCAAACTAGCATCAAGTGATATTTTTGGCAGACCCAACTATTCGATGTAACCTATTTTTGTCATGATTAGACAGAGATCCAAACCACACTGTTATGGAAGAGCTGAGAACAGACTCAATGACTGCTGTATAGAACTGAATTAGCAGTCCCTGTGGGAGGTTGAACTTCCTTGGCTGTTGCAGAAAGTACATTCTCTGTTGTGCCTTTTTTATTATGGACCCTACATTGGTCTCCCACTTCAAGTCCCAGGAGATTGTAGATCCCAAAAACTTGAAGGATTCCACAACTGACACAGCAGTATTAAATATAAAGAGGAGGGATAATATTGTAGTACCACTCCTAAAGTCCACTGTCATCTCCACAGTTTTAAGAGTGTTCAGTTCCAGATTATTCTGACTACAATAAAGAGACAGCTGCTTAACCTCTCATCTGTATGCAGACTCATCACAATTCCTGATGAGCCTGGTGATAGTTGTATCATCTGCGTATTTAATAAGTTTGACAGAGGAGTCCTTAGAAGTACAGTCATTTAGGGTAGAGGGAGAATAGCAGTGGAGGGAGCACACATCCCTGGGGGCACCTGTATTAATTGTGTGATAGCTAGATGTAAATTTCCCCAATTTCACCTGCTGTTTCCTATTGGTTAGAGAATTGGTGATCCCTTGACAGGAAGCAGCAGATACGGAAAGCTGGGAGAGTTTCAAGTGAAGAAGTTCTAGAATTATTGTATTAAATGCAGAGCTGATGTACACAAAGCAAATCCTTGCATATGTCCCTGAGTTGTCAAGATGTTGCAAGATATAGTGCAGGGCCATATTAACTGCATCATCCACTAACTGGCTCTCTCAATAAGCAAACTGAAGGGGGTTCAATGAGAGGGCTATAATATCCTTTAAGTGAGCTAACACCAGCCTCTCAAAAGTCTTTATGACTACTGATGTCAAAGCAATAGGCCTTCATTCGTTCAGTTCTGTTACAGTAGATTTTTTAGGCACTGGAATGATTGTGGCTTGTTTGAAACATTAGGTAACTACACAGCTAATGATTTATTAAAATCTGAGTGAAAACAGGAGCCAGTTGAACAGCACATGTTTTGAAACAGGAGGGCGAAATCCCATCTGGACCAGCTGCTTTCTTAATTTGCTGTCTTTGAAAAAAATGGCAGACATCCTCCACAGAGATAATTAATGCAGGCTGAATGTGAGAATGTATGGAAGAGAGAGTCATATAAGTCATACTCATATTCAGAGTTGTATGTATACTGTTATTCATGTTCATATGCTTCTTCAATTCAATGACTATCAAAGTCATCAAATTTGATTTTTGTGCTGCCATAGTTTTAATTAGTTGGTCTTGACATCGTTCATCTTTAGATATTAAGTGTCAGTGAGCCATATAATTCCTTCTCCTGTACACAGAACAGTACTGCCAGTTGCATTTAAAGAACTGAAGGCAATATATATTTAAATAAATGTTACCTTTTCTTACATGGGGCAGTATAAGTGATGATCTTCCCCCATATTTCTTTCTTACTTAACTGACCAATACAAGGAAATGTCTCAATTAAGTATTGTTACAGTTTTGTAGGGATGGTCTGCAATATGACTGATGTTATATAAGCAATATGACTGCTTTGTAGTCATGCATATGACAAGGAACACTGTTGATGCAGTACTTTAGACAGGATCAGAGACAGTTACAGTTGTCACACTACAATGACTGTGACATGACAGTGCATGCCTCTATCCTTGGACATCCTGTTTGCTATAACGTAGCAGTTGCTGTCCATTGTCCTGATACTGCTCTGCAGCAGGGACAACTGTACTTGTCCAGCAGTATATTTTGTATCATGGCTGACTCCTCTCATATGTCTGTTACTACCTTCAAGAATGATAGTGAGTGGTTATTGGGATCATCAAAGGAGATGTTTCAATGTCCCCCATAAAATATATCTTGCATGAAAAAATGTGCTAGATTACTGTTAAATGAATGGACGCCACTGTTGGTTTTAAACTGTGAGATTGTCTGAGATCATGATTATATCACAAAGCGCCATCTTGTACCTTATACCAAGTGCAATGCCCCTTGTAAATGGTGTTATGTTTTTATGAACTCACAGTATGGTTTTAGTAAATGTATAATGATTGGCAGAAAAATCACACCCCAGTGCTCCAAGAAATCAGAGGTTTTTATTTCATGGCGTTCAATATGCCAAGATTCAATGATCCCTATATAACTGGTCCTAGGGAGATAGCCTACATAATATACAGGCCGAAAAGCAGAAAGCAAAAGCTTGAAGAGTACAGGGTATACTCAAAAGAAAGAGAGATTATGAGATGGTCATAACTATTGCAGACTAACACCAATTTACTTTGATGTGTTTATAAGTGATGATATGAAGGAACTGTAAATCTGTGTTTGCTGTTTACAGATTATGTAAATGTATTCAATAGGATACAATGCAGAGTACAGTGAAAAGGACAAAAAGAAACTTATTAAAGAATGAAGAATAGTACAGTCAGAATTTTTTCTAAATTTGAGTCAATTTCCATCCATCCATCCATCCATCCATCCATCCACAACCCCCTTTTCCCCATGTTTGCACATGGGGTTGGGGTGTCACATCAATAGTGACCATCATCCAGAGTCAATATTCACACTTCCAGTAGATTCAGTTTGATGAAGTGCAAATTTATACAACTGAGAAACAAAACCTGAAGTAGAGGTTGCACTGCAGGACAGGAGGTGTTGCCATGATCTAGAATGGAAAACAAATCCTCATGTTAGATGATCTTAAAGTTTGCAAATAAGGGACAAAGCCTATAAGATAAGCTAGGAGGATTCTGAAATACACACTGAGGCTTTAAAGTAGTAAGCAAGAAGTTATCTGTCTATATGTAAATTATGGTAACTCACTTGGGGTAGTACTGTGTGTAGTTCTATAAATCCTAGAATGAAAATTTTTATGAAAAATACTAAATAAGCTTAGTGTGCATTCTCTAGATTGCACCTCACAGGAATACCACAGTGCAGGGTGCTGAGCTAACAGAGTCAGAATTCTGTATTTCCTGTTTTTTTTTATTTTTATTTTAATTTTGTAAAAACTATGATTTATTTTCCAAGGTCATTTTTAGTCTAGTCAAGATCACAGGATCGCTGGAATGTGTACTGACAAGCAATGGACACATGCAGAGAACTAATCTAGGATGGGATGCCAGTCACTCAGACACTGTATTTTGGAGGATCACCAGTCCACTTAATGCCATGCGTTTGGTTTATTAAAGGAAACATAAGCACCTGTTAAAACAAAAAAAACATGCTGAGAAGGGAAGACATGAATGCAACCTATACAAAGAAGACACCCTATAAGCAAACTGAAATGGAGATGTAACTACAGTGAATCAGCAGCACATGCTAACTGTTGCACCCTAATGCTGCCTATAATTTTAGAACTAAAATAAGTCCTTATATGAATTTAAGATTGTCTATTCCAGTCTATTCCAGTAATACAGTTAATATTATAATGAAATAGTTTTCCATCCTCCTCTCAAATTAATTTAGGACTCAGTATTTTACTAGGACTGTTAATGTACTAAGACGATAATTGATTCACTCAAATAAATAAATAAATAGCTACATACATACACACATACATACATAAAATAAATAACCTTACGTTGAAAGTAGAGGTTAGAGAAATGTCCCAGAGGGAAAAGAAAACCTCTTTCTGGAAGGACTGGAATGACATGTTCTAGAGTATCTGTGACTTATTCCCAATCCTTTTACACATTGCAGTTCTTTCCTCATATGCAGTGTTGTAATATACAGAGCCCTGAGGAAGTGACATTCAGAGTCACTTGGGAGACGTAAGTGATGTCCTGAATTTTATTTGAAGAAGAATTGTGACTCTGTTTGCATCTATAATTTCTTACAGGTAATAAATAGGTCCTATGAGAAAGGATTAGGTGTGATTTTAATTTTAATTTTGGGTTGTTACCAACTAAACAAACAATTCCTGAACTGTTTATAGGTGGTTCTTAAGCTGCTACAGTGAAGATGCAATATGAAACACTTGTTGAAACTGAAGAACATTGCCAGTGATTTGTGTTTTGTGGTAAGAAAATAAAAAAGTCAGATACTTGATGAAGATGCTAATTGCTGGAGGACAGATTGCTGGGGGATAGACCAAAAGGCAAGGCCATAAAAATTATAAGCAATGTTTCTTTTCCTTCATTCTTAAACCTGCCCTGCAGTAACCTTTTATTTAGATATGCAGATGTGTCCTTTAAGCTCTTTTTCTCTTCATCCTTAACATTTTGAAAAAAATTTTGTTACCACAAGCTGAAATAACTGGTACATTTCTTACACTGATCTCCATATTTCATGTTTTGGGTACAACATATTCTGAATAGGGGCATATGCCTGGTGAAATTGCACACTTATTCTTTATTTGTTTTACACATTTCTGATTAGCAGTAAAGCTAGATGAATATGCTGATAAGAGATTTGGAATTTAGATCCTGGAAGTAGATCGTCTGCATTGCTTACTGTCACCACTAAAAACAGATAGTCGTAAACATATATGTAGCAGAACTTCTTCTTGTAAAATAGTCTCATGGAACAAAGGGAACAGATTTGAAAATGATTTAGCCCTAGGTTTTGTAGATTAATACTTTTTATGTGGAGTTTTGTACTGTTGTCCAGAATGCTGGAAAGGCTGTTGTTTCCTAAATAACACTAGTTTAATTGTTGGAAAATTTAGGATTAGTGAGCAGTAAGGGCATGGAACATCTGTTTTACAGTAGTTGTTGTTTTGTCCGTTTTTCATTCAGTAAATTATTTTCAGGATTTCACCATATATAGGAACATCTATAAATGACTGAGTACACTGTGATGCATTCTACTGCATGGTGAAAGTTATTCTTGTAGACCTCATTACTGCATCAGCTATATCTTAAGCGCATTTAATTATAGTACTGTCCATCCTGTCTGCTGTTGGGAGTGACTTCAGGGTTTTCCCTTTAATGTCTACTTTGGGAACATGACATAAAGGTTATGAAAGTAATAGCAAAATTCATGAATTACTTTTGTGATATTGAATATCAGGGTCTATATTAGAACACAGAACTTTCAAAATTTTGAGTGTTCTAATATCGAAGTCTATTAATCGAAAATTTAAAACATCGAACATACAGAACAACAAATTTTTTCCCAGGGAAAAAAATTGCTGTTTCAAAACACATACACACAACACAAGCACACCAAACAAACAGCAATCCACACACATACACCTAAACTCTTACACCTAACCCTACACTAAACTATACATACACCACTAACTATCCACTTTCCTTAACCCAAACCCTAACCCTAAGGTCCGTCAGTATCGCACAGTTGCCTCACCTGCACTCTAACCCTAACTCACCTACCCCGCCCTAACCCTCACGTCCACACAATCACACACTTACCTGACCCACGCCCTAACCCTAACTCACCTAACCCGCCCTAACCCTTACGTCCACACAATCGCAGACTTACCTGAACCCGACCTGTAACTTTCCACCACAGTGCTGAAAATATTGAAGCAACAAAAATGAACAAGTGAATTCTTTCCCTAGGAAAAAAATTGGTTTTCTGTTTCTTCGATAGTTTCAAATGGGTCGATATTAAAGCACTCGAAATTTTGAAAGTTCGGTGTTCTAATATAGACTTGAATATCATGCCATCAAATGTAAAAAAAGAAATCACTTCTATTCAATAATAAAAATCAGTGCCTTTTTGTGATTTGACAAAAACTTTAGTAAAATACCACCCTTAAATGAATACATAGATGAAAAACAACAGCACAGTTTGTAGCATCTACATAATTTAGTTACATGTGAAAAAGTAAATAAGTAATAATTAATATATATAAACCAGAAACACTTTCATTTAAATGAGAACTCCAATGTTAGCTCCAAACATTAAAATGCATCTTACTAATGTGATAAAAGGGAACTGCAGAGATATGGCAGAGATTAAAAAACAAATCTACAAAGGGCTTAGAAAACTACAACATATGCAAAATGGGAGAACAAAAATCAGTTATATTATGACCATTGCTTCATGGGGATCTCTGCCCCTTGTATTGTTCAGTTCAGGGGAGTTGCACTGCCACACAACTATGCTTACTAAATATACTTACCCCAAAGTAAAGGGGTAAGCCTTAGCATTTAAGGGAATATTTACTTTAGGAAAAATATCCGCATATAACACATGATAATATTATCAGGACTAGATTAAAAATGGAAAAAGGGGAAGGAAAAGAACCTGTAGACTGCATTGATACTTTTAAATAGTTCTGAAATATATGGAGATAAAATATTAGTTTACCAGAAGACTTACCTTTTGTAATTGTACACCACAGAATGACAAATGTCATTAAAAACTAGCATTTATTAACTTACATAAAAAAGGCAACATCTGAATTTTACTGCCCTCGGGGAAGTTAGTTTCAAATAAATGTACTTGGATCTTCAGCTGGATGCCAAATTTCAGACTGCTATTCTACTCTTAAGGGTATGTACTCAGCTTAATGTTAAAGTGAGCCATTTTGCTTTTCCTAAAATTGTAGGGATTTTTTTGCTTGTGGTAGCTTTCCAATGACAGAAAAGTCCCATTTTAGAAGTTAACAGGATTCTTTTTATTGTTATAATTCATGTTCTGGTTTTATATTACATTTCTAGCACTAGGAAAGATTATTATGTTAAACTAAAAATAAATTGAATATAATGTAGCCTGACAAACTGTCTCACTGAAATCTTTGTGCATTACCACATATAGGAATCAATATCTCAGTTAGACTTTTGCCAGTTGTTAACATATGTTTCAGAAACACATGCTTAAATTCTATAGTGCACACTGTGCTTAAATTTACAATTTCATCCTTCAGGACTTAATACTCATGTGCTCAATGTCATAGTCTCTGATTTTAAATTTGCCTAAAGATATTGATTTAGTATTGTCTTGTTTTATCAGTTGCTTTTGCTTCTGTCAGTAAATGGAGCTTTGATGACATGGGGATGGCATTTTTACTGCAACAGAAAATGTCAAATTTACAGAGAAAAATGTATAATTTTTACATGTGATATAATGCCAACTCAAAAGACATATCGCCTAGACAAAAATATTATTCCTTATCCTGAAAAAGAGGTTATGTCTTCACATTTATTTATTGATTGACATTTGATTACCAGGAAAGTCCAGCTGAGTAGGTGCCCATTTTCAGCAGAGACCTGGAGAGAAAAGCTCCAAAGTATTACAAAAACATTTTAAGAACAATACAAAACATCTAAGGTTTAAATAATTATACCAAATTAGACTATAGGTCCAAAGTTAGTGAAATCTGTTGGATTTCCTCCTTTGTGTAGAGGGAAAATGTGTGATTACACACTTCTAAAACCAGGAATCACTCACCCAGGCAAATCACCAACAGCCTACAGGACTGCATGGATCAGGCAATCCCAAACAAAACTAAGACTCTACCCAACCAAAAGGAGGAAGTCAAAATCATCCCTCACAAAACAAAACTAAACAACAACAACAACAAAGCTTAAAAAAAAGGCAAAAAAGAGCAAAAATCTCTCAAAAGGTATAAATTAAGAGAAAAACTAAAAAGGACTCTAAAAAAGATCATAAGCAAATTTTTTTAAAAAAACTGAAACCTCTAAAGGAAAATCATAGATATCAAAAGGAATTAGTTCAAAATGACCAGAAAGAAACTGAACATACTCCCATCTTCAACATACTGGCTTGAAAAAATGTGCTGACACTATATCCACCACTGATTTGAGACCCACCTTCTCACAGGTTCACTCCCCCCTGGACCCCTCCCCAAATTCCAGAGAATTCTCCCTCCCTACACCCAAAACACATCCCCCCCAGAGAGAACTCACCTCCACTAAAACAATTACCACGGACCGGGGAACATGATCACGGTGTTGTGTAACAGTCTGGCTTCACAGATTTGCTTGTCTTAGCCTCATCTCTCAGAACTGATTGGCCCAATCTCCTCTCAGCCTCACCTACTCAAATGGTGGGAGTGTTACTCCACCACGGCCTGTGTGGTCCACAGCTTCCCCATTAGCTTCCCCATTAATACAACAGACTTCGAAAGCCTAATCCAAGAAGAACTTTGGATTGGTAGAAATATGGAGAGGATCATAATGGAACTCATAAATAAAGACTTGCGAACTTTTGCAGAAGCAGTGATCCTGGTTGACTTTTTCCTCTTTGTAGCTTGGGCTTCTTGCGAGATGAGCACCAAGCCCATGCGGAACAGGCCTCCCACCAGCCCCCTCGACACACTAACCCTCGACTTCAAAACACCAAAACCTATCAACACTCATCGAAACACGCATCACAAGATAAAACCCAACATCACACAGCTACAGCCAAACCAAACTGGGGGACAGACCCAGAGTTGACAGAGTCAGATGCGTCAGAGCCATGTCAGACTGTCAGCCTGGTGTCAGGTCCTGGGTGTGGGTCAGTCCTGGGTCTGAGTTTCTTGGCACCTTGCTTTCAGATGTACACCAAAACAGGAGGGGGTTATGGCTGACAAAGTTTGCAGATGATGCAAAAGAACTTACATCTGACAGCCATCCTGACCTGAGGCCTCCTCCAAAATCTGAAGCGGATAACCATGGCCTACCGCGGCTGCCCCAAAAATGCAAAAAATGCATAAAAATACCCTTATAAAACCCTTACTAGCCTACAACAGATGGCAATCCACTGAGGCACAGAAAAGTCATCAGGGATCTGGGGGACCCAGGTTTTGACGCTAGTTTAGGTTTGACACTCATCCTGTTTAATAAAAGTTAAAGGAAGAAACCTTGGGGGATACATCTACATTCAGATCAAGTCATCAAGGGGGGATCAAGATCCTCATCTCAGGTTAGACCTATGATTTCATACCTCATTAGACCTATGTATCTGACCGTGACCAGCCGACTGCTTGAACACCCCAAAAGTTCCTCACCAAGAAAAGTTCCTCACGCAAAAAGTAAAAGGATCTTAAAACTGAAACTTACTCAGCCCGACTGAAAGTCTTCACTCATATTCAGTCTCATACCGTGCCTGGTGCTCCAGTATGTGCCTGACTGAATAAGCAATTTGATAGATATGATAGAAAATATGAACCACCTCAAAAATCTAGATCCCTCAGAACCACAAGTGGAGACTTAAACCTTGACAGTGCTGGAGGGACACGTGCTGGAGGACAGATTCATCACTTAGAGAACTCCTGCTGTGTGGAACAGGCAGAGCGGTACATGTGGCAGAGCACCTCTCTGGCCTTGTTCAAATGGGACCAATGGATGATGGTGCAGATATACCCCACCCCATTGATTCAGTGTCATTTCTTTGCAGAGCAACAGCAATGATAGGCATAGTTTTTTTTATTCAAACTAAAGGGGTGGCGAAAGCCACATAACTATGGGCTAGGCTTGTGGATGCCCTTGGGCGGATGGCCTAGTATGAACCTATGAACCTATTATTTTTCAGAGAGAGGGAAAGTGGGATTCCTGGACTGACCTATTTATGAGGATTAAGACATGATAGGCAATGCTATTGGCTGTTATTTTAAGATACTCACTTAGAAGGTCATCAGCTGAAGTAAAGAGTGGTTTGAGATTGTTTAAGAGTAGTTTTATACAGGATGTAGGCATAGATTTGAAGGTAAGAGTAGATGTGAGGATATGTGGCTGTTGGGGATTGTTAGGATTAGATGTTGAGGAATCCTTGGTTCAGGATGCAATGCTATCTATAAAATAAGAATTGAATTGAATTACAGATTTGAGTGGCAAGTTATTTAGTGGAGGGGTTAGTGTTAAATTTTTGGCCTGTGTGTAAGATTTCTTTAATGTTTTTTTAGCATTGTTCTGAATGTTGTTATAGTACAGTTTTGCCTTTATTTCTTTGCTTTTTTTTGTTTTTCAGTAAGGTTGTGGAGTATTCTAAAGTTTTCAAGCTATTGTGGTGTTTTATAATTTTGCCATTCTTTCCATGTTTTTTTTTTCTGTATCCTGCATTGGCATTCTCATCTTTTTGGTTAGCCAAATTGCATTGTTTATTTTTAGTCTCTTCCTTCTAGGAGGTGCAAGGCTATCTACAATATTTAGGAAAGTTGTATTGACTTAATTTGCAACATTATCTAAGAGGAGGATTTATTGGTTGCTCTAGTTAATAGATGATAGGGTATAAAGAATATTTCTTGGTTAAACATGGACATGTTTTGCATTTTATAACCATGTTGTTTAGGTAGATATGTGAGATGTCTAGTTATATATATTGGGAGATAGTCACTGAAAGAGTCTGACATTGTACCTTTGGTGATGAATTTACTAGGTTCTGATGCTAGGGTCCAGTCTTATAAGGAGTTTGATATCTTGCTATAATGAGTGTGGCTATTAATCAGTTATGTGAAACTGTATAAGTTCATGCTAGATGTAGGGGAGTTAGAAATTACATCCAACCAATTGAAATTGACATCACTCAGCAGTATTTTTTCTTGTGGAATTGTTTTGGATATCCAGTGTAGGCTATCTTCCAGTGTAGCTGTATTGTCATCAGGAGGGATGTAAAGGACAGTAATATCTATCTGTTTATTTTCAGGAAAGTAATAAGAAGCTCTGCTGAAATTAACTTTGGTATTGTTTTGTTGTAGGGGGAGGGGAAACATGGTAGCTGCTGGAAAATATCAAAGCAATACCATGACCTTTTCTCTTTTAACGCTCACTAAATGTGATATTATAGCCATGGGGTGTAATTTCAACATTGTTTATGCTGGTTTTAAGCCAGGTTTCAGTTATAGTGAGAATATCAGGCTTACGTTGAGTAATCCAGACATGAAGTTCAGTATTTTTTCAGTTATAGTGAGAATATCAGGCTTGTGTTGCTTAATCCAGACATGCAGTTCGGTATTTTTTTTCTTATGTGGCTAATATTTACGGTGAGAAAAGTTAGATTACTAAGGTGGGGGGTTGACCATTGTTGGGGTAGAGTAGTGTGTGGAATGGAACTGTATTGATGTTGTTTGTGTTAGGCTGGGCCAGGATTAGGGTGAATGTCTCCTCTTAGGAGGATTTTGCTACATTAGGGTATTACTGTTTCCTGGTTTTGTAGAGTATTTTCCAATCTATATTTGGAGTAATGGTGAAGGGTGTCATTACATAGTTTTGATGCGATGTGTGGAAAATGTAGGGAAGAAGTATGAACAGATGGTTGGGACAGAGTCGGAGACATTGAGAGATATTGTAGAGTCATGGTAGGATGAGAGATGGCCCAGAAGCAGGAGAAGAATAGAGGATAAGCTGAAGAGTAACATGATTTAGTACAGGAATCTGTATTTTACTGATGGCAAGTAGTGGGGAAGTATGAATCAAAAGGAAGCAGGAAGTTGCATGACTGTAGGATATTAAGTGGTGGTGGGGGTGGGGCTGCAGTCTGAAAGCTGGTAGAATGTAGGCAGGAAAAGTATTTTCCATGAAGGAAAGGAGTTAGTTTCTTCTGCTATCTTTATTTGCACACATAGTAACAAAGCTAAATACAGTGCAGCTTAGTTGCCTGACATAGCTATGGTGGTCTGTTAGAGGCATCTATCAATGCAGATTTTGCCTTTGAAATGATCTAACATTTTTAGTAAAAATTTTAATTAAAATATTTATTATTCAAGTATAAATTTTACTTAGTTGGTATTGTAGATCCGTGAGTAATTAAGCAGTTAAACTATGAATTTTTATTTACAAATTCACAATTCTCTTTTTCTATCCAAATATTTCAATTAATTAAACATAGGTTTTAAGGAGAAATAACAACTGCTTTAGTTTTCTGTTCTAACATCATAAAATATTTATGATTTCTGATGTATTTAGTACTGGCTCCAAAGTAAAAAAAGAACGCTTTATTATATTTATATGATCTGATTCTAATGAATACTTGTCACAGTCCAGAAACATGGCAATAAGACTGCTATGAAATTATAATAAGTATTCTGAAATTCAAAACATTGTTTTTTTTTCTTCATAACTTTCATGAAACACCAGAAAAAGAAAGAAAAAAAGAAACATGTTCAGTTTGTTTCACTCATAGATTCTCCCTCTGTAATACATCTATTATTATAAGCAGATTATGCCTTTTTCAGAAGTGAAGAAGTCAAATTGTCCAAAACCAAAAATTTATTTTTTTTATTAAATTACATAATATTGCTTACAAGCTCATTGATAATAACCAGTTTGCCTGTCTAGAACTATTAGACAGAACCTTCCAGATACATACAACCCTGGATGAATATTGGTTGTTTGTGCTGTTCTGTTCCATTCATACCTTTTAACAACCTATGTTATGTCCTGTCTTCTCTGTTGCATAAACGTAAACATTCTCACAAGAACCTGTCCTTAGCGGTCTTATACAGAACAATAAAGTCAGCTTTACACTGTTTGCATCTGACTTGAAGACCCAAATAATTTAGAGAGAATGTTCCTCAACTAAACCTTGTCCTTGTTTTATTAGGACATCTGATCTCCTTTAGATGCTCTGCACTTTTCATTGGTTAAAGTGAGACCAAAGAGAATAACCATATTCCAGTTTAGGCCTAATTATTTTGCAGAAAGGGCTTGCTAGAACCTTTCATTTCTGTAATTTGATAAATTTCCAATTGCATTCAATTAACCTGTTTTTTTTCATAATATGTTTATGTGTGCTTTGAAATTTAATTTACTATACATATACACAGAGATTGATGTGTGCCCACCTGCTCAATGACATAGTCTGTGTTGATTTTAAACTTGCCAAAGGATACTGATTTTGTGTTTTCTTTATCATTGTTTAACTCAGCCAAACATTTAGCTTTTTTAAACATTTCTGCAAAATATTATGATTCATATTACGTCTAATACTTTTCCTTAACTTAAAGTTGTCTTTGTTCAGGCAGTCGAATACCATCTGGGGAATATGTAGGTCTAACAAATACAAGCTGAATAAGTAGGTGCTGAGAACTGACAACTAACGCATGCCTTGTTAATACTTCTTAGTTTTTCTTCTCTGACCTTCATATTCCACCTACCAAGTTCTGCTCAACAGCCATCCTTCAGTCATGCTTATCAAACTATCAGATAGTCCTGCTTTTACCAATTTGTTTATGAGTATTTGCTGCACAACACTGTCAAAAGCAGAACTGAAGGTTTCCGGGAAATACTTCAGCTTTTACACAGTACCTTTCCAGGAATAATTCCATTACCAAATGTTACACTTCTGATGTTTGACTTTGATAAGCTGAAACAAATTCTGCCCTCTAACAATCATTGCAGATTGTTAGAGACACGCTACACGCAGACACACACACACACACACACACACACACACACACACACACACACACACACACACACACACACACACACACAATGTTTAAACCTGAAGTGATAGGTTCCCCTTGATGAAAATGCAGGTGAGCTTTCCAATTTCTCATGATCCTTTCTTTGCGGGCATACTCTCTCATGAGAGGTGGAGAGTAGACTAATGAAGACATAGGATATGTAGCAAACTTTCAGTAAGATATACATGCTTTTTGCTAACCATGATTTTGTTTATTTATTTATTTTACCAGTTATATGTCGTCATTATATATACAATGTCTTCTTGGTGGCTGTCTCTTTCATTTGTTAAAAAGCTGTCATACCTCATATTATTTTAAATATTTTACATGGTGAGACAATCAATGACGAATATACTCTTCTTTATTAAATGCTTAACTTTCAATGTTTCCCTTCATACCATTACATTTTTCTGATCTTTACTGTTGTGCTGTCAGTATCCCTCCGACCCTCATTTATATCTTGTTCACCCACTCTGTTATGACTGTTTTTTTTTGTTTAGACTCTTGTTTAGAGTTATTACTCTCCCTCTCTTGTAATTTCTTCCCACACCATCTGTTTCCTTTTATGATATTTACTGATTTTGTCTTGTGGAAGGACTAATTCCTGAGCCTTTAACACTTTCATCTGCTCTATTTTCTCCTACAGAGGTGGATTCTGTGTTTTCCATCTTTTGTTGTGATTTCTTAGAAACCATCCAAATAAATTTTTTTTTCCCAGGATTCAATAAACTCCATGTAGGCTCCGTGTAAAACCTACACAGAATTTACATGTGCGCCCGAAAATGTGCGGTGAGCGGCAGTGCGAACCACTGCACAATGCATATTCATGCCTCGTGCCATGTCTAAATGAGGTTTTGCAGCTGGCAACAGTGTTGCTGGCCAGGAAGCCATGTAAGTAAATGCAGATATCAAATCTGTTTAAAAAAGAGCACCTACGGTCTGCAATTTTCCACAGAAAACCACAATGATCATCAGGGTTTCACAGATAGCTCTCAGCCTGTTAGTTCAAGACATCTGCACAAAGGCCAACATAATGTACGGACAATTAACCAGAAATAGGGACATATTTGACATAGATGTTGCATACAAATGTGGTAGATTGAAACTCAAACATACCTCTCAACATCTTGGAGCAAGAAATCCGGACAAAGCCATAAATAATGGGGGGACAAAGGGCCAAAAATAGGGACAGAATCTAATATTGCTTTTATAAACTTAGAAAGTTGATAGAATAATAGGTTTTAAAGTAGCATGAATTAATGTCTGTCATTATTTTCTGACTTCAAACCACAATGACATGCCAATCATTTGCCAGAAAAGCAAAAGTATGAGACAAAAAACTGGACATTCTGAAAAAATCTGGACAGTTGAGAGGTATGAATGTGAAGTATATGGTCCAAACACAGTACAGGACAGTGTATCTACAGTGCGAAGTACTGTAATATCCCATTCCTGGCATTCTGTACTGAAGCTGTATAAATGATTTGTAACGGAACATGGACTGCCATGTGAAATGAACACTCAGGGGAAGTGTGTGTATTCAATAGGGACACACAGATGAAATGTAGGAATGAGAACTGGGAAACAGGACAGGTGAAAGAACTTAATATACAGCAGAGGAGGGCATATCAATGGAAGATGGTTGTAGCAGCAACACCAGTCACATATCTACATGGTACAGTAGGGACTGTACAGTGAAAATGTGTTTTATGTGACTGTCACACAAGGTCACATAACAATGGGGAGGATGTCTGTGTGAGCTAAGCATTCTTACATGAATAATGCAGAGGACATCTATCAGGGATCTGACATACAGTTGGAGTAGGGTGCATATTGTGAAGCTGTGTAAACTGATTTACAGGAATATGAGTGTAATCTCAGCAATAATCTCCAGTAAGTAAGCTCATGGAAAACATTAAAAGAACCAACCACAATCATGGACAATATTAGAATGATACCACCAGTAATCCCATGTCTCTGACATAACATATGTGATTTAGATTGATAAGAGATGAGTCTGCACACACACACACACACACACACACACACACACACACACACACACACACACACACACACACACACACACACACACACACTTGAACAACTATTATGATACATCCACACTGTATGAGGGTAACCACACATGCTGTCCTGCCATTGTAACATCTGCTGGAGGTGTTAGGAGGGACACTGGCACTGCTCTTCCTGTATGTGACATTATAAGCAATACAGGTAGTTGACTGGTGTGCGTGGCATATATATATATATATATATATATATATATATATATATATATATGGCACAATCAAAACTGGCACAAATGATATACATGTCATAATGTTGGCAAACACCTATGTATGTAGTGTGTGAATCAGCAGAACAGGTAGCACAATTGCATGTGGTGTAACAACGTGATTGGTGTTCTGCACCATCAGACAGTCATGTATATTCCACAAAAAGAATACCTAGGAATGGCCAACAAGCTGTGTGTGACAGCTCACTGTGACAAAGGTGATACACTTAGTTACACATCACTGGATGATGTGTAGGGAGGTACATGAAGAAGAGTATATTGTACGTAGTTACCGGTGTGATGAAGTTTTGGAACTGTGGAGGCATTATGGTCTGTAACGTAGATGTCCTTCACATACCCAGTAGTTGTGTTGGATCTACTTCTAAATCCCATAATTTCAAAATCCTGTAGATGAAAATACTGAGACGTGAATCACAAAACTTAAAATGCTGAACTACATAAGTTTTCCCAGGGCAAGTAAACACTTGTCTAACACAACAGTAAAACATACTGCACCATCAAAAACCTATCTAGGTAGGGGGCTACGCCTCCCACACCCTCCCATGTGGTGGGATGCTCCCCCCACCCCCCTGACTATATATATACCAACTTCAGAATCTCACTACAGTGGAGAAAGGGCATAATTGCTCACATTAGGCAAGTGTTTACTTGCCCTGGGAAAACATACGTAGTTCGGCATTTTAAGTTTCATGATTCTCGTCTCAGTGTTTTCATCTTCGGGATTCTAAAATTACAGTATTTAGAAATAGACCCCTTGTGTTACATTCAAGGGAGTAGTCAGCACTATGACCACATTCTGGTGGAAGTTCCACTTACCATGCACTCCAGGACATGGGTTACATACCTATTGGTCTGATTATATGGTATGATGTCCACATTATACTTGGGTTGTGTGTTTACAAACATGACTTAAATCCCCCCATGTTTACATATCACTGCAAGTGTTGTCATGACTGTGGTAGCAATTTTTAGTATGTGTTGATACTGTCTGTATTATACTAATATCACAGTTGGAGTCAATGATTGCCCACAATCTGTAGGCCTTCAAGCAGCTGTTTGGACACAGGGTGTGTATGTCATCTGTGATGTCCATCACTTAAATAATGGACCGGATAGGGCCTAGCAGAAAACCCTGATGTACAGACCTGATCACTGGACCTGAGATATAGGTCACTTCACACATTTCAACATAGTGAGATGCCATGTATATGATACACTGGTTTACTCATTTGGTGATATAGCTGTTCTGTTTATGTCCACATATGACAGTGTTGATTGAATACCTCAGTGTGGATTTAAGTCAAATGCCTCGACCTGGTCAAGTTCCACAAGATGATACTGTTGTCATCATGCATGCCCTCGATTACCTCTTTATGGACATCTATCGGATGTAGCAGACATGATTTAGCATTAACCACTCACACAGGTCTGTTGCACACAGCTGGAATATTACTAGTGTCCATTTAGAAGAGGTCCATGATGACATGTTGGTCTATCTCATAACTGAGCAGAGCCAGGATGTCTCTATACATGCATGCATCAGGTGCTGCCCCCCCAACTCAGATGGATGCATGTTGATGTACACCCTTTTACAGGAAAATACCCCATATGGAGGATGTATTGAAATATAGATTCAACCATATCAAGAAGGTTTATGCCCTGAGTCACGTCATAGGCAATCTGTGATGTTGTCACAGCCCAGTGATTCCGTGTGATTGGCCTGGATGAAGGTAAGACAGTGCATACTGCCTATCATGATCTGGCCTAGGGTTTTGACACAATCTCCCATGCAGGCATCTTGTAGAAACCCTCCCAACTGGGTACTAATCCCTACATCACTAGATGGGTAACCAATAGCTCACTGACAGAACAAATACTGTGAAAGTTGGTGAATCAACCTGTACCAGTAGAGCTGTCACCATTGGAAAGCCCCAGGGATCTGTGCTTGGCTCTTCACTGTTTGGACCCTATTTCTCGACAGTTCAGTCTAATGTATATGGCCTTTGGCTTACCAAGTTTGCTGATTCTTGCATATTGGGTACAGTCATTGAGTCCACAAATGATGATAACATAGTACAACAGGAGGTTATGCAGAGAAATGATTAGTGACAAAGGCACAAAATCTACAAATAAATGCAGAAATATGTCTTTTTATGTTGTCTGTCTGAAAAGTGGAATTCCATGTTAATCACAGCATAGACAACAGTCCTGCTATGCTGAAACCCAATGATGCAAGCACTGGAACATATGTAGAAAACAATCTGGACTTCTACCACCAAGTGTCCACACTGGTAATAAAAGCCTATCTTGTACACATCATAAATCATGCCATCATATGCAGATCTTAGGACTGTATGACAGCACTGTACTCAAACATAATCAGAACAGTAATCAAGTATGATGCTCTCTTTTGCATGTACCTCACCAGACACATGCAGCAACTGGAGAGACAACAGTGCTTTCTCATCAAGAAAACATAGGGCCTATAAACCATGCCATGATGTATGTGGATAGATTAAAAGCCATGTCACTGTAATCTGTCTCACATAGGATGAAGTGACATCTGCCTGGCCTCCAGGCCAGTCTCTGACCCTTCCCTGGTGGGAGTACTACATATCCACAAATCTGATACAGCTGATGACATCAGCAGTGTCTGTTGAGGAGAATATGTTAATAACAGTGTCCTACATGGTGGCATAAAATGCTCTCTGTAATGTCAAGCAGGAGCACATAAACACACACACACACACAGTTGACTGCAGTGAGAATAGAACCCCTACCTATTCAAGTACACAGACTACAGAATTCATTACTTTATGCAAGCGCCATGCACAAATCTGACTTTTACAAGAGTGCAGGTCAACTTATAGTAGATGACATCAGCAGGCCATGTGGGAGTGAAGATGTTGGGAGGCCTGCATGAAATGGATGTGTAGGCATCTGCAAGTATCAAAATCCTGTCAATCCATAGCACTGGAGCACTAACTGTAGAATACACACTTCTACTCTTCTGTCTACACACACACACACACACACACACACACACACACACACACACACACACACACACACACACACACACACACACACACTTGACTGTAGTGAGAATAGAACTCCAACCTATCTGAGTACACAGACTACTGATCTCAGTACTTTATGCAAGCCCTACTGCACAAGCTTGACTTTTACAAGAGAGCAGGTCAACTTATATTAGATGACATCAGCAGGCTATGTGGGAGTGAAGATGTTGGGAGGCCTGCATAGGTTCATAGCTACATAGGTTCATAGGAGGCTACTAGCCTAATGGCCCTAGGATGTTTACAAGCCTAGTTGTGTAAAAACACAAGTACCCTTATTGAACATAGTTAGATGATCATTGTTACCAGAGGGATTTTGTGAAGAGCACCATCTGGCCCTATCCATGAGGGGACGTAGGTGCCACCCCGAGGTGACTTTACAATAACCCAACCAGTTGTCTAGGTTGCACTTGAACAGGGTCATTGGGGAACACTGCTTCACATACAGTGGGAGCCTATTACAGAGGAGTGTCAATCTCTGGAGGATATATCTGCCTCCTCAGCATGTTCTGTTTATGTCACAGGCTATGTTGAGAACCCTGGAGCAAGTTATTCTTGTCCAATTTGATTTGCAGGTGTCCAGTCTTTTCAGTATGGCAGGGTCTGTGACTGTTCTGTAGCCTGGGCAGAGGTCCCCTCTCAGCAGCCTGCATGATACTAAGTACAGTGACAGGTATGTCAATCTTTCCATGTATGTCATGTTTGGAGGCCGTTGATTCTTCAAGTCACAAACCTCTGTGTTTTCTCCAATTGCTGCAGGTGTCTGGTGAGGTACAGATAGAAGGGAGCCCTGTACTCAATTAGTGGTCTGATAAGGGTAGAGTACAGCAGAGCTATTACCTCACTGGTCTTGGATGTGATGTCCATATGTATGAGGTGAGCAGTGCAGAATGTGTGTCTCACCACTATGGACACACAGTGATTTAAGTGTAGATTGCTATGAACATGTGTTCCCAAGTCTCACAACACAGTGTTTGAGCTTAGAGGGGTGCAATGTATATCATAAGTAGCAGGGGCACTTCACTGCCAAAGGGGATGATGAGGCAATGTTTGCTTTAAGGTTCAGTCCAGGAGTTTGGCAGCAATCATTTGTCTGTGTCAGCCCCTTCTGTAATATGTTGCCATCCTTGGGGGAATCTGTATGAGTGCATCCAGTTAACAGTCACCTACAAACGTGGTAAACCACAGGCTAGCTACCATTGCCTGCACTTCAGGGAAATAGTTTCCAAATAGTTGAGGGCCCAGCACATATCCTTATTATATTCTACTGGTAAGTGGTTATTGGTAGAGGCGCACTCCCCAACTTTGAGAGCATGTGTTCTGTCAGTGAGCCAGTTGGCTATCCATCTAATACTGTATGGCTTAATTCTCAGATGGGAGAGCTTCACTATGAGACATGAAGAGGGGATTGTGTCAAAGGTCTTGGATAACTCAACATAGGTGGTATGTCCTGTTATCCCTCATCCAGGTTTTTGGGGTCAGTATCAAAGAAGTCCACAAGGTTCAATGAGCAGGATCTATCCTTGACAAAAGCAAGTGTGTTGAGGGTCATCTATGTCCCTGCGGATAAGGTTCCTGCTGATTCCTTCCCTAGTATTGCAGATAAGGCTTTTTAGGCTTATGGGCCAATAGCTGTAGTTCTGCATTTTACCAGATTAATGTGCATTGCAATTCACACAGCATTTGATATTACTTTCAGTAGTGTAAGTGATATATGTGTGGAAGAAGTACTGAGACACCAGGGTTGCAGTACTTGACAGGTGGCAACACATACTGTATTATAAATATGTGACATATTGTTAGAAATGGTCTTCAATTTGTAATGCCTTCTTATGTAATGTTATGTCATAAACAGGAAATGGACATTAAACAGCAGTAATACATAATAATATTTACTTTTCCATAGCACAGCAGGCAGTGGGTTTGTGCGATGGTTGGCAAAGTGTATATGCTTGTGAGATACACGTGTGGGAGTAGCTAAGCAGTGCACACATGCGAGCTGCACTGCTATAGTCTGAGAGTTAGTACTGAGTCTATGAAACACAACTGCTGCTTAACTGACTCTGCAGCAGCATGTGCTAATGCACTGATACATTCCTTTCTTGGGCCCAGATGGTACTGGATACAAATCCAGGTGTATCTAATACTTTTAAATGCTGCTTACTAAACTGATAACTCAATGACATGAATTCCTTATAGTACATGTGTTGCTGTGTGTTGGCATATTGCAGTGGGGTTAAGAGGCATTGTGTGGAGGTAACCCCAGCAGTTTGCACTCCTCACGTTTGCTGCACATTAGTGCAAGATGCGCACCTCCACACAAGCATGGAACCCAAAAAGTGAATGGATCCATTGCTTTTTCAACAATTTATGTGTGTTGTGTGTGATTGTATTTTTGATCAGATTAAAGTGGTGAAAATAAGGTAGATAGGAAAGTGGTGAAATGGGAACCAAGCAGGAGGAAGAGCAAAGGGAAAGCAGGACAGGAATGTGCAGGAGAGAGGTAGGCAAGAACATAGGTATCCATTTCTTTAACAGTGTAAACTGAAAATAAGTGCAGAATATTAACCAAATTTGGACTATCACATCCAGAGAGAGGGGTGACCACAATACAGTCATGTTGTTTTACCAATTGGATCGAATAAAGTGTGTCAAGAAGAGAGGTGTGTGAAATCGAGAGCTATGTATGGAAAAATTTGTTTTTTGGGACAGGAGCCCATTTATTTTTTATTTCAACAAGAGAGAAATATTGTAGAAAGGAAGTATGTATGTCTGGGTCAGGTAAATTGGGTAGGTGAGGAAGCAATTGCAGACAGACAAGACAAACAAGACATGAGACAGGGACAGTGATGGAAACAAAAGGCTGGGGGACACCATGATTGGGGTGAGGATGAGGTCAACACAGGCCCATGGTGGTCAAGCATTGAGACAGTGGGAATGGAGTCTTGACCCCCTGGGCTGTCATCACTGTCACCTTACTCTGCTGGTGGCTGGAGTGCTTGATGTGTACTCCTCCTCCTACCACTATGCTACATGAGGGAGAGCAGCCTCTCCAGCTGGCATAGACATACACCACTGGTGCGGCACATGTCCCTATGCACCATCCTTGTCAACTTACAGTAGGTGATGAATCACCACCTCTGCCACTGATCCTGGAGGGTACCACTGGACAAGCATCCAGGGCAAGACTACCTGAGGGTGCAGGTAGTGCAGGGGCAGCAGAGGCAATGCTGCCAAGTTGTCTCCCAGACATGCTGGGGATCAATCCTGGAGCTGGTGGAGCAGGGGCAGGATGATCCAGTGGAGCTGGCCTACCCTGATGTGCTGTGGAACATTTAATGATGTGGTACACATGGATGACATGGACACATTTTCATGACACATAATAAAAATAAATAAATAAAAAACAAACAAAAAATTATTTTAAAAATAAAATAAAAAATAAAGAAAAATTAAAAAAAGAGAGATAAGGGTTGGGGTGAGAGAAAAAGAGACAAGATTAGTGCCATCAGATGAGACATACAATGCATTAATACAATTATACAACTCTAATATCTTAAGTTTTACATTTAAGTCTACCTCCTAACAGATGCACACTATACTATGGATTGCTGTAAATAATCCTTGAAATGTGCATATATTGCACATATGCATGTTCCATTTACACAGATTACAGTTTACAGCAGGGCATTTGTGCCACTGTTATAGAGGTTTTCATTTTTAATGTAAATGTTATTGAAGAAATAACAATATTGTATAGTTATGAATTGTGGTATTTGAACCTACATCTCCTGACTAAAGTCTAACATTGGACTCTTACAGTTGGTTTGTGTTACAGACAAATACATGCATACTTTATTTTACAGTTGGGATATGCATGCTCAATTTGATACAACTCTATAGAATACCAAAAAAACTATCTTTATCTTTTAATGCTACAATAACATTTCTCTTCTGTTGCATACATACCAGTTGCTTCCCTCAGTCTCTCCAGATAATGCACGCATACATACATAAATAAATAGCATAATAAGAGTGTCTCATCCCTCATACATATAGTTAATGTCAGCTCTGCTATCTAAAGTGTTGTAAGTGAGAGTGAATATAATGGGAAGTGGAACAACAGTACAAGTGTATGGAATTTCCTGTATTAGAACCTAGGACCATATGTATGGCAGTCCTACACTTACAACTGTTACCACAACAAGGGTGAAATAACACTTTTCTGTGTTTCACTTCATTGCTATAAACACCCTGTACTAGAACTCAGGACCATATATACTTCAGCCCTACATTTACACCTGCTGCCACAGGACTAGTTGTATGACATTCATGGATTTACTAACTATTCTTAAGGTGTCTCTGTTAACTGCCATGCAACACTGCTTAGTGGGTTTGTGGGTACCTATATACTTAATTGAATGTATCCGGTTTCTATTTTTGGCTGTCTGGATCCTGTCTGCTTTCTGGGTGGCCCAGTTGTCCAGTTTGTGTACTGTCATGCTTAGCACAAATGAGATAATCTAGTTCTAGTTCTGTGGTGCTGCTAAGCACATGCACAACCACCAAAAAAAAAAAAAAAAAAGAAAACAAGGAAGAAAAAAAAAAAAAAAAAAAGAGACAAGTAGGTGATGAGGAAAAAAAAATCGAGAGATAAAACACTTGAAAATGATGGTTCACATGAGATATGTCTACATAGATCTGGATTGGTACTCTCACTCCAATGAACCTTCACAACACAGGATGAGTGCTTTATCCCTCTTTGCCACACAAACAGCTTTGCATCAAAGAACTGAGCTCATTCTGTACACATCCAACTACAACAGCATCTACAGTAATATGAAACCATACAACTGTTATTTGTACATTTATTATTTTTGGATGTAGTGGACCTAGTGATCACACAACCTGTTATGATTATTCCTCGCAAATATACAGCTCTGTCTTATTTCTCTGTGTTTGCTGGTCATTATTCTGTTATGTGACCAGTACTTTGAGATGTGCAGTTGCCAACAAATGAAGGGGAGGGTGGATGTTAATGAACAGAATCTGTGAATTGTGTGCTGCTTACTAACATTTCTAACCTTACATCTAACACTTTGTAGATCTAACTTGACATACCCTCTGGATGCAAGACAGCCTGCAGTGCTGTTGTGTTTTCCTTTTCCCAGCCAGTAATCATTCACAATTGCAATCCTTTAAAAACAAATACAGAGGGAGTGCCTGCACTATATTTACATCTCCAGCACGGATCCAAGTATTTGGGATTCAGCAGTTCCAATCAGTTCACACCTCATTTGCATCTTCACTGTGTTAACAGCTCTGAATCTGCACCATATAAAAAGGCAACCATGTAGCTAGGCAAACTGATGGCAAGGAGACTTGTTTCTGTTTGGAAGACTGCACATACGCTATTTCTTTAGGATATATATGCACAGAGGATTACTGAACTTCAGAAGGTATGCTTGCATTTTGTCAGTTACTTACTGCATATGCTAGAATGTCTTTAAGAAAAATCTGAAGCAAGGCTTTTACACTTTTATCTGTATGGATTATTTAGAAGTATACTGGTGCCATGGGCATGTCTCTTAAGCCATTTCACAGTTATCCATGATTACCAATACATGAAAATGGAATGCTCTGTGTTAAATATGTACAGATGTTTCAGAGACAGTTCCTTTGATAACACTTTTAGCATTTCAAAGATAGTTTGTTAGCAAAATGTGTCATTTTGTCCCTTTTGGTATGTACCTTTCCAGGCACCTGCAGCAATTGGAGAGACCACAAAAGTTCCTCACAAGGAGAATTCAAGGTCTGCAAAATTTGTTCTATGTGGATCAGCTGAAATCACTGTCACTTTCAGTTTCATACAGACTACTCAGAGGCAATCTCTGCCTTGTGTATGAGGCAATCTCTGACTTTGCTTTATTGGAAATGCTAAATATCTGTAAGCCCAATGGCTCACAGGTTACTCACTCTAAAGACCTTAACCTGGTATGTGACATTAATAGAACCTGCTGGAGGGACAGATTTGTCTCCAAGAGGTTACCACACCTGTGGAACAGACTCCCAATTCATGTCAAGCAGCGCACCTCTTTGGCCCTCTTCAAGCACAATCTGGACGATTGGATGGGTAACTGCACATTCACCCCGGAGGTTCCTCCTCTGTCTCTCTTGAATAAAATGAGGTTCATCGCTGTGCAGTGTGCAGGATATCAGTGGCACTGGATACAGCCTGGGATAAACTATTCCATGCCTCAGACTTGTACTAGAAGCCAGAATAGTCCCCCTGCAGAAGCCCTTTTCTGTGGTGCTTTACTAGGAGTCCAGTAAATATCCTGGACTCTTGGATACCCCACCTCTGTGTGTGTGTGACCTGACAAGGTTATTGGCTATAGAGGCCATTGTGTATGTGTCTTAGGCAAATGTGAAGGCCATACAAGTCCAGATAGCAGAATTATACTTACAGAAATATAGTACACAGTATACCCTCAGTCATACATCTGGTAATAAATCAGATAATGCACGCATATATACATAAATAAATAGCACAATAAGAGTGTCGCATCCCTCATACATATAGTTAATGTCAGCTCTGCTATCTAAAGTGTTGTAAGTGAAAGTGAATATAATGGGAAGTGGAACAACAGTACAAGTGTATGGAATTTCCTGTATTAGAACCTAGGACCATATGTATGGCAGTCCTACACTTACAACTGTTACCACAACAAAGGTGAAATGACACTTTTCTGTGTTTCACTTCATTGCTATAAACTGCAATGTCACAATAGTAAAAAAAAAGGTTGCACACCCTGTACTAGAACTCAGGACCATATATACTTCAGCCCTACATTTACACCTGCTGCCACAGGACTAGTTGTATGACATTCATGGATTTACTAACTATTCTTAAGGTGTCTCTGTTAACTGCCATGCAACACTGCTTAGTGGGTTTGTGGGGTACCCAATATACTTAATTGAATGTATCCGTTTTCTATTTTTGGCTGCCTGGATCCTGTCTGCTTTCTGGGTGGCCCAGTTGTCCAGTTTGTGTACTGTCATGCTTAGCACAAATGAGATAAGCACAGCCAAACCTGCCATTCATTTCATCTAGTTCTAGTTCCATGATTGTGCTAAGCACCGCATTGCACAAACACTGCCCCCCCCAAAAAAAAACTTAGAAAAAACAAGGCAGAAAAGGAAAAAAATTAAAAAGAGACAAGTAGGTGATATGAGGAAAATCAATCGATGAGATAAACACTTGAAAATGATGGTTCACATGAGATATGTCTATATAGATCTGGATTGGTACTCTCACTCCAATGAACCTTCAGAACACAGGATGAGTGCTTTATCCCTCTTGAATAAAATCCACAGTCGAAAGCACAGTGAAAGAAGAAATCAGTCAGCAATAGCGTACAAGTCCTTTAATTTCCGCTTTCGTCATAAGACTTCCTCAGAATGCAAAGAAACTCACAAACAACACTCTTAAATACTTTAACACTAATTGTAAACAAATTAATCTATTAACTTTTAAAAAAATATATATGTAAGATTCACATATGATGCTAACTTAATAAAACCCCAATGTTCTTATCTTTATTAATATGCAACTTCCTGTACTTTAAAAAACATTTAATGTTTATGGCATCGTTAAGACCTGGAAATTTATCAGATTTTAATCTGATCTGCCAAATTGTTTCACGTTGTTCCAAGTAATTCTTATAATCACCTCCTCTAAAGTCGGGACGTACAGTTTCTAAAACCGAAAATAAAAATTTTTTAAAAAAAGAAGAACAAACCTCTGAATGTTTAAAAAGGGCATTATTCTCATCCCTAGTTTTAATGCTGTAAAGGTGTTCCCTAATTCTAGTTTTAAGGGATCTGGTTGTCATGCCGACATAAAAAGCCGGACAACCTGAACATAAAGCAATGTAAACTACTCCTGTAGAATTGCAGTCAGCATAACCATCAACTTTAATTGTCCTGTCAATAGTCTCAACTTTAATATAGGGACCCTCGGAAATAAATCTGCACATGTTGCAAAAATGGCAGCAGTGCATTCCAGTTTTCTTAGTGCATAAATTAATGGGGGTATGGTTTCGAATTTCCAAAATTTTCTTTAAATTATTGTGCTTCTTAAAAACGAAAGAAGGATGGTCACCTAAAATTTTTTGAACATCTCTGTTGCCGCTGATAATTCTCCAATTGTTGGCAACAATCTGTCTAATCTGTCCCCCATCAGAACTCATATCTAATGAACACAAAATATTTTTGTTGTTGTCATTACTATGCTCTAACTTATTACCGGTTAAGTTAATCGTAGAGGGATAATCTAACAATGCCCTAAATGAAATAGAACGTTTGCTTAAAACCTCTTCCTTAATAATGTTTAGCTCATCAATACAGTAACCCCTTCTGCTAAACAAAGAAACAATAATCTCAAATTCATCAGTCAAATCACAAAATTTTGAAGTCATGCGACTAGCTCTGATGAACTGACCTCGGGGAATATTTTTCACAATATGCTTGGGATGGTTACTGAAATGGTGTAAGTACCCGTTAGTAAAGGTCTCCTTACGGAAAATCTTGCTATGGAACCTTAAATAAGAGGTATCCCAATACAGAAAGACATCCAAAAAATTAATCTGTAATCCAAAACATCCTTTGGTAAATTTTAAATAATCAGAAGATAAATTAATATCTGATATCAAAGAATCAACAGTAGCATAATCACCTTCAATTATAAAAAACAAATCGTCAATAAACCGACAGTATAATTTTATATCATATTTCTGTTTTAAAATAGGCATTACTTCCAACTCCCACCCAGCCATGACTAAATTGGCAAAAGCTGGTGCTGCAGGGGACTCCATGGCCACTCCCTTTCTTTGTCTATAATAAGTGTTTCCAAACAAAAAGAAATTGTTCTCTAAAATAATCTCAAGAAGTAATCTAATGGCTGAAATAGCGTTACTGGTCAGATTAAGATTCTTTCTAGTTAAGAAATCGCATACAACGTCAATACCCGCTAAATGAGGAATACATGTGTATAAAGAGACAACGTCAATGGTAAAAATGATGTGTCTCATAGGATCAAATCCATAATTTTGCACATATTCCCCAAATTTACTCAGAAAGTGCCAAGAATCTTTAATAAATGAGTTTTCACCAGCCAAAATTGGCCCCAAAATACCATCAATGACAAGTGATATTCCCTCAGTAACCGAATGTGGTGATGACACAATGGGTCTAAGTGGAGGGTCTCTGATGTTTTTGTGCGTTTTGGGGATACCAAAAATCACCCCAATGCGCGGCTCCTGCACCATACAAAAATCGTAAACGTCACCACTAATATCATTTGTCATAAACAGAGCATATAATTCAGAATGAATAAACCTCACACGTCGATTGATATCGTACAAACTAATGCTTTCATACTCTTCAGTGTTGTTAACAATTTCAAGCATTTTCATGTTGTAGACACCTTGACTCATGATGACTATATTGCCCCCCTTATCACTCTTCATAAATCTATAATGATTACATAGTGATTTTAAATTCTTGAGGGCTAACTTTTCATCATGGTTTAAATTCTGGGTGACGTAATTTTTTCTATTCAAAACCTCAGTGATGTCATTGATACACTGTTCCTCAAACACTTTTAAAGTGTGATGTAATTGAGGGGTAAAGTCAGATGGTTTAATTAAAACCCCGTTTGTAGGCTCTTTATCTGACATATGGTTCATTAAATAAAACAAATTAAATTTCCTTGTGAATTTTTTTATATCTATGACAGTATTGCTATAATTAGCCCTAGATGTGGGTATGAAATTTAAACCATACTTTAATACATTAATTTCCTCATCAGAAAAACAATGATCGGTTAAGTTGATAATGCTAAATAAATCCAGTCTTTCTTCTATGTCTCGTCCCCCGAGGAGTTCGAACCTAAGAAGGTCCGACTCCTGGTTAGGACAGTGTTCCTGCTCTGTTGACAACTCTTTTTGTTGAAAAAAGAAGAAACATTTGCAGTAGCTTGGATGTTAGTCACAGTTTTTGTCTTTGGTCTAACTGACCCGTCAGTGTTGAGGGAATCCCCATCGGCGTCTTTACCATTGTCGATAATAGTCTTGTCACTAATAATGTCATTGACACAAATATTTGTTGAACTATTATCACTAGATTCTTTTACAAGAAGAGAATCAATAGTGTTAGCCTTTTTCTGTAATATAGGGAAATTGTCCTCATACACGAGCACTTCTCGATCGTTTAAACGTTCAGGTTCACTAAACCCGGAACCAGCAGTATTGAAATGTCTTTTGCCCCAAGCGTTTGAAACACCAGAACGCGAGTAATTCACCTTTGTTGCTGTCGCGTTCCCCCTAATGGCAAAATTGCTGTAAGCATTATTACTTTCATAAGATGTGATGTCACGAACCAACTTGAGCTGTTTGCGGTTCGTGACTTCAGTTGTGTGTTGCTCAAGTTCATCAAAAAAATCACACCCATTCAAGTCGCCAGTATATTCTTTTAATTCCCCTTCTATAAGGCCTATCTCGTCCTTTAAAGCAATCATTTTAGCGCAATTGTTGTCGATAAGAAGCTTTAAAAACTCAATACCAGCATTGTTAAAGAAATTAGCCAAAGTCTTAAAAAATGGTGTATTAACAGTAACCCCATTGGGGCATTTAAAAAATCTCAATCCTTTAGGTACTATACCCAATTGAATACAGCACCTAAAGTAACAATTTTCCAAATCTAGAGAACGATATCTCTTTAGCAATTTAAGCAAAAGCCCACGTTTGTTATTGAACTCCGCAGAATTAGCTGAAAAATGTGGTTTACCTGATGTAGAAAACGGATTCCTTATTTCATCCAAAAATGATTGTACCGTTCTACAACCAGCACCAACCACAGTAGTAACTCCTTCATGCGAAATAGACGTCGCTTTGCGGCAATAATCCTTATCGCGTCTGTCAACCTCAGCTGTTACTTCTACAACGGTGTTCAATTCATGAAAAGATGAATCTGGACTAAATGAATTGGCGCCACTAACTCCAATAGATGTACCATCAGTACGCTGTTTAACGTTGCTTCTTGCATATATATTAAAACATTTAAATCCTATTGAGTTGCAAAAAACATTTGATATTAATAACGTCATTCAACCCAGGTGGTTGATCTGCGTTTAACATAATCTGCCATATGGCTTCTCTGCATTCTAAAAATACTTTAAAATTCCCAGCTAATAAATCGAAGTTAACACTTTCCAGCACATTTATAATATATATATATATATATATATATATATATATATATATATATATATATATATTTTTTTTTTTAGTTATAAATAGTTTATAAGCTATATGTCTTTAATTAATTTTTTTACTGTTTTGTGGTTGGACAGTTTGTAATTCATGTGACCTCATTATGTTTATTTAATCACAATGTGGTTTTTGTAAACCTTTTCTGATGAAGTTCATGAAGTAATAAATGTGAACGAAACGTAAAGGTTTCACTTGGCTTATTGATTTCTTCACCACTGTGATTTGACCATTTTTACTTGGTTACTGTTTGGTTTGTGTGTGTTACAAGTTTTGTTCGGCGGTCAGTTATGGCAAGTGAAGATTCTAGCCAAGATGTGCTACTTAATCTAAGTATTCACTCAGTTCCCGAGTCGGGGAGTACGTTACAGGAACTTATCCAGGTAACTGTTCAAGAAGCGGTTCGTGACGCCCTGGCCCGGCAGATGGGAGCTGTCTGTGTAAATGATAAAACTAACGTTACTTTGGCTTGCCCAGGAGCCAAAGGAGTTTCTTCAAATCCGTGTTCCAGCAACGTGAACAATGTTACACCCAACGCTGTAGACGCCGCGCCAAGTTTGGTTTCACTTCAACGTGGCGTTCCATTTGTAGCAGTACAGGATTCTATCGGGTGCAAAGGAAAAGTTTCTGAACAAACTTTTAGATTTATTGACAATCCTTTTATCTCAAATTCAGCCTCTAGTGAGAAACAAGTAAGTTCGAGCACCAATTCGTTATTTGTTGATCATGTTTCGGAGTGCAAAAAAGATATTTTCTCTTTAGAGAAGTTGTGCTCTAAATGTGTGTCCCTCCAGTTGGAGGTATTTTATTTAGAGGAAAACATTCGGTTGGAACAAGTTCCTCTTGGACTGAGATATTTCAAATTCCCTAACTGTGTCACTGAAGGTGATCATCTGTTTCGGCGGTTGGTTGGTTTATTTAATAACACAGGTTTGACTTTCATGAAGTTGCTCATTGAGCATTATAAAGAGTCACTGGAGGCACTTAGAAAAGAAATTGAATGCTTGGATGCAAAAATCAGGGCATCAAAAGCATTCACTGAACTAGCGACTTTGTACTTTGGTATTAATGTCAAACTTGATAGAATAAGAGCTTCTATAATAGCTAGGAAACAAAAGAAATTAAAACAGGATATGTTGGCCTACAAAAACAATACTGCTTATTCTATTAAGAAAAAGTCAGTTGACAATAGTTCATGAAGTAATAAATGTGAATGAAACGCGTAAAAAGGTTTCACTTGGCTTATTGATTTCTTCACCACTGTGATTTGACCATTTTTACTTGGTTACTGTTTGGTTTGTGTGTGTTACAAACAAGGATATGTCGCTATAGTTACTCTCCTTTTTCTGCATCCAGCCTGTTGTTCATATTTCACATCTGTAGACTGTTGTATGTTTCTCCAGTGGGTAATACTGAGTGGCTACCTTTTCTGTTTTAGCTGGAAACAATTATTTTGTAGCTATGTGATACTTATGTGTATTACTCTTCTCTTGTCTTTTAGGACACCTAGGAGTATGCCACTCAGTCGTATCAATCCTTGGAGACCCCCCATTCACCGATGTTGAGAATCGGGTGACAGTGAATGCCTTTAAGCAACATGGTACCTTTCTGCTTGAAGGGGGATAGGGAGATATGCATATATATGAGATATGTAGAATGCAAATGTGGCACCAGATTGTGGATGAGGTGAATGCAGTGGGTGGCCACAGCAGGACATATGAGCAGATGTGCCACAGGGCCACTGACATGATTACATCTACACAGAAGAGACCAGCTGCAGTGGGGTGTGACTAGATGGTTACTGTGGGGAGGGCCTGCTATGGAGCCACCACTAACACTGAATGAAGAGTTCCTGGCCACTGTCAGGTATCCAGACAGCTCCCAGGAGAGTGCAGAACAGCATGTACTGGACGTTGGTGCCACAGTGTCAGGGACTGCAAGCATGTCCCAGGAGGAGCTTCCAGGTAAGCCTTGGTATCGCAACAGTTGAATACTGTTGTATAGTAAAACAATCGAAATCATTATGTTACTTCTGTGTCACATGAATTTTTTTTAGAGGGGGGATTGAAGATCGTTTCGGTTAACAACACATTTTGATTGATTAGCTTAGGCTAGAGTTGTCAGCCAAGTTCATGTTGAAAATATAGTTACTGGACGTATAAAGGGGTAAAAGTATTACTCCCTGTGTTACTGTTAATTGTGATGGTGTTGCTCTTACCTTTTGCTTAACTTTTTCCAGGACCATCTGGATACCAGAGGAGATGCTCATCTGCAGATGGTAAGCCGAATATTTTTATGTCAGTATTGCTGAGCAATTTAAAGAAATATTTTAGTGTGTCACGTTGACATCAGGCCTGTTGTGTGTATTGGTGTACTGTCTGTAATAGCGGCATCACTGTTAGTTTGTTAGCATATATTGGACTAGAGTAGTGTAAGTATTAATTTTTTCTTGTGCTTGTTGCTTTTTTTCACAGGTGATCATGACAGTAGAAATGTGGGACCTCTGTGACCTGATGTCAGTGTATCAGCAGACTCTGATGATGATGGTGGACAAACAAAACCACAGTTAGGGGGTGTAGACGTTGATTCTGACACTGCGGTTGACTTACAGCCATCCCCTGCAATTTCATTGGACACAGCCAGTAGGCCTACACCTCCTATTTCCAGTGAGCCCTCAGATATTGGACAGGTGGAGGGTGAGAGCATTGATCAGAGAAGTGCGGTTACTGTGGCTTCATTGCCTGTTGAATCTGGCTGTAGCCAAAGTGTGGTCAAGGTACTACACAGGAGGGTTGTTAGGAGTGCTCAGAAGAGCCCTGCTCTTGCCCCTCCACCTGATCCAAGTGTCTCTTCCTGTGCCACTTAGTGTATATTTAGGTCCATCATGGAGGCACAGGCACATTCCCATAGGTGCTCCAGACAAATGCTCAGGGTTGTAGATGTGGCACAGACTGACATACATGACTGCCTCGATCGTGTTGCAAATTCAATGGATTGGATGAATGGCATGTTGGAACAAGCATTGTCTGTGATGGAACATCTGCTGGGAAGGGGTATGGCATCCTTGTGGGTGTAGGACAACCACATCATCTGCTGTTAGCCAATGTGACCATGCCTGATTACGATCCCATCATGGCAGTACTTCCACTACTCTGTCAATGGGTGAGCTGCCCACACCCAGTCATGGCAGACCATGGGGTTGTGGTCCTGGTTGTCCCCATGAAAGGAGCCCATCCAGCAGACATCAGTCATGTTCAGGTAGCAGCAGTGCATCTGATCGTGGGTGTGGACATGCCAGTGCAGCTCCTGGCAGAACCAGTTCTCATGGTTAAGGATGGCAATGATGAAGTGCCACCTCTACCATGCATGGATCACACCTGTCTGACGCAAGCACAGAGCTTGGCTGTATTCATGCAGACACTCACACGCCAATTTCACCTGGGGGACCCTCTACAGACACACACACAACAGTTACATGGTTTAGCTGTGCAGCTCAAAACTCATTTTGTCTCACTGGACATTTGTTTGTTTATCCAAATGTCTGCCTGCTTCCTTTCTTACTCACACACACTCACTGACCTTTTGTGTCAACCTATGCTTCTTCCTGCCCCCCCCCCCCCAACAACCTGTGCAAGTTATGATAACTGTGCCATATCCTTGTTTTCTATCTTTTGGATTCAAAGATACATAAACTTTGTGTCTGATGCTCAGGGTAAATAGCTGAGTTAGTGCTTAGTATATCTGCATTTCTGGTGTTGAAGTGGTAATTGTACCTTTTACTTATATTGGCCTTGGAAAGTTAGACAGTTGATAGCATCAACATTTCCCAACTTTATTGTGAATGATGTTGTGAGGGTTGTAAAGTCAGAAACTGCAATGTGCATCACTATTTTCTAACTTCTCTTTTTAATGATTTTCCAGTACAAAGTATGCTACTAAATTGAGGGCATGCAATAACCATCAGTATTGTTGAGAGGTATGACTGTGTGAATCTTTGATGCCTCAGGCCTGCTACTTAGTAATGGACACGTACAAGTCAAACAAGTCTCTTTTGTCACATGTTAAGGTAATTTCTGTACAAATCTCCCACCTTTTACTTGCTTACAGTACCAAGTAATGAAATACAATGATATGCCACACATTCATATTATTAAACAATACACTCCAGATTCAAGACTGTAAATGCAGCAGTTGCCACAGTTTTAGTTCAGGGCTGACTCTGTCTGATGTAAGCAGTACACAGCCAATACATGGGTAGTTAAAGGTTGTGAGAGTTGCCTGACATCAATGTTACTATATGTATGTGCATAGGAGGAAGGTTTTAGACACCTAGGTGGTAAGTGAATGTGCTATGCATTGTCTCTTAGTCAGTATGAGGGCATATTGTGCACATCTACATCTGCTTACACCCACAACAGCTGGTGGTCCCCCCTCTAACTCCTCATCTGCCTGTGGCTGTGGTGACCTTGGCATTGGTGTTGGGATGTGTGCTCCTTCCCCTTGCTGATCCTGCTGCAGCTGTTTTGTGAGGACGATGTTGTGTAGCATGGCTCATACTGTGCATATTTCATTACATGTTCGTGGATTGTACTGCAGGGCTCCCTAAGATGTATCTAGCCACTGGAACCATGACTTCAGTAGCCCAAACAGACATTCTATGATATTTCTGGTTTGAGTGTGTTCCTCATTATGGTGTTCTTCAGTGGGTGCGTGTGGATTTCTGATGGGTGTCATCAGCCATGGTTCCAGTGCATAACCTGGATCCCCCAGTAAATGAACCTGTGGGATATTCCCCTAGTGAACATCTGGTACAGTTGGGAGGTGTGCCCAGGGTTGGCAGATGTCCCTATTTGAGTAAGACTGTCCCAAGATCAGCAACCCAGTCCCGAGTCCCCGCACTGCCTCTTAAAATCCTGGCAAAAGCAGACCACTGTTCCACACTGAACAGAAGAGGCTCTGCTTTGCGATTTTTGATTGGCTCATATGCCAGCATCTGAGCCAATCATAAATCTCAAAGTGGAACCACTTCTGTTCAATGGGAAACAGCGGGCTGTTCTACATGATTTATTTATTTATTTATTTTTTTTACTCTTCACTTAGTGTGAAGGACTTTTTTTGTCCCTACCTCCCCTTTCATAAATCTGGCAACCCTGGATGTGCCAGATATGAGAGTCATGGTAACTGCCAGGATTGCCAGCACACACGTTCAAGATGATTCCCTTGGCATTACACAAGACTTAGCAGTTAAAAGAGTAGTAAACCTTTCTGTTTATGTACAGCCTACTTTGTTCCCCATGTGGTGCCTTCATTTCTATATGTGTGCAATCTATGGCACCCAGTACCACAGGGTAGTGTGCTACACTGTAGAACTCCTGCATATTTCAGGCCCTCTCCTCAAGAGTACGGGGAAAATATATGTGGTCACTGGCATGTTGGAGCATAGCATTCAGGAATTGATGGAAGATCCTGAATGCTGATGCCTGTGACACCCCCAGCATGTCCCCTGTTGGTCTCTGAAAGGTAACTGTAGCTAAGATTCTAAGTGCCACTGGGATGGGTTCCCCTTGGTTGGCCCAGGCTCTTTGTTGAGGATGACAGAGGTTGCAGAGTTCCTGTAGTGTGTCCATATCCACCCTGTAGCGCTCTACAATTTCCATGTCATGTAGGTTGTGAAAAGATAGAAAGTCTGAAAACTCTTCTTCTTGGCCTAAGTCTATTGATCTACTGGCAGCAGCAGCATAGGTCTGTAGCACATACAGAGGAATTAAAACAGCAGCAGCCCCTAACATTCTTTCCATGTAGACTTTTTTCCATGGCTGTATTCCAATAGGTTTTGGAATTTGCACGGAAAACCAACACTGAGTCTACACGGTTGCTTTATAGCTTGTCGAATAGCTCGTCCATCTTGCATTGGTTGATTAGCATGCAATTTGGCTGCTTATGCTGTAATAAGCATGCCACAGTGTTTACCTTGTTTGCACTGTGGTGCGTGCCTTGGCATGGCACTTACTGAATCTAAAACTGTGTGCTACTGTGTAGGGTTTATTGAATTTGGCTGATTGACTCTCTCCTTTGTCTGCTCCTCTAGTTATCCCTTATTTAGTTTAATAAAAAGTCTCCTTCATTAGTGTCCTATTGTTGTCACATCTGTTCAACACATGAAGTCTTTCCAGCTTTCTACAACTACAGAATGTCTATCTACATTTCCCTACCTGTTCTTGCTGGCATCCATCCATAGGTACTTCTTGTGTAATCTATTTGGCATATAAAAATACTTATGCAAACACTTCTGCCCAAATATTTGGAATTTTCCTTACTTTGGTCACATTGACATTTCCCATATTCTCTCTTCCCCTACTGATTTTTCCCAATGTTTTATCATTCTTTCCCTGCTTTTTTCTTTATAACTATCATTTAATACTTTATATAGTCTACTCTCTAATTTATCCCTTTTTTGCTTCTTCTGTTCTTCCATTAAGAGCTGTAACAACAATGGGTTGTCTAGTCCTCTTCCCTCTAACTCCCTGTCATATTTTCTAGTACTCTCAATACCCCAGAGAATATCAACCAATCCCTTCTTCTTAAGTTGTATTTTTCTGTCACTTCATGTCAGTCCATTTTTTTCCCTTCAATTCTTAATTGTTCACAATAGCATATTTTTCTACTTCTAACTTGGTAGTCTTTTAATATAAATACATTACCTTAATCTCAGATCAACATAGCGCTATTGGCCTCAGTTCAAAGTTTCACCAGCTTCTCATTTGCTTTTTACTTTGCCAAGTATGTCTCCCAAATATTTCCAGCTCTTCTCTTTAGTTTCATTTCACCCAGATATTCTTACTTCTATATTCCTTGCTTTCCCCTAAGTCCAGTAGTAGCAGCCCTTTCCAATGCACTAAAAATCTGTAATGCTGGATGTAATAAATTAGTCTGAGCTGGCCTCACAGCAGCCTTCCAGGTTCAGAACAGCAGCTTCCCTTCACTATAGAAATGTACCTGTTTCTTATCCCAACAGTCTCCTTCTGCTATTATCTTTCCATTACATTGGGTCTGCTGGATACTAACATTTGACTGGAGCATGATCTGATATCAGTCTAGGAGGTATATTAACTAAATATTCATGCTCTATGGATAAACAAATTCTGTCCAGTCTTGACCAATTCCTATATCTTTGTGCACAGATGTGTATATTCTCCTGTTACAGGCTTCTTTCCCTAGGTCAGCCCAGCCATTTATTTTACAAATCCTACTTAGGAATTAACCTTCTATTGATACTGCCCTTGTGCTTGGCCATCAAGTTACACCCGTCCAATCTGTGACTGTGATCCATTCTCCTCCTATTAATAATAAACCTTGATGGAATTCTGTAATTTCCTTTAATTTCATGTTCTATTTCTTGATTCTGGGTGGAAACAAACATCACTTATTGTTATTATTCCCTCCTTCCAGTTTCCCCTATAAATCTTTCATTTATTTAACTCTCTTCTACGTGTATTCTTGTTCCCTGCTTTACAAATGTGATTACCCCTTTTTTCCTTCCTTCTATTGCTGTTGTTGTCTTTCGGCTTTTCCCGGTTAGGGGTCGCCACACCGGAACTCCGGTCCGCTAATGATTGGTAGTTGATTTTTCCGTGCTGAGTTACCAGCCCTGATGCACAACCTTCAACAAACGTACGCCCATTCACGCATGTCTCCACGCAGAAGATGCTCTAGCTGAGAACCAAACTGGACAGCGTCTTACTGTGATACATATATATATACATATATATATATATATATATATATATATATATATATATATATATATATATATATACACACACACACACACACACACACACATATATATATATATATATATATATATATATATATATATATATATATATATATATACATACATATATATATACCCCACTCCTGCATTAGTTTTATAAATGCTTCATTTTCCATCTTGTTTAAGTGGGATTCTTGTAGCAAAACAATTTCATATCTTCTCCTCCTAATATAGTCCTGCACTTTTTTCTTTTTACCTTTATTTACTAAGGCATTGATATTCCATGTTAGGAGTTTCATACTTATTTGTTCTTTACCTTTCTTCCTTTTTCCTTTATACCAGATTTCATTTTTCTGGCACCCGTTTTCTTTTCTATCACTCTTATTTACACCTCCCCTAATGATGTCTATTCTCTGTACCATATGTTTCTTTTCAGCAGCATTAGGAAATTAAACACTACTTTTTTAAAACTGGTAACTTTAACTGTGTGAATAATTTCCCCTTTTTTCTTTCTTTGCCCTTACCTTTTCATGTTTTAAACATCTTTATTCAGTTATCACTTAGCACACATGCATTTATAGAAAACAAACCATATTATTTTTTTCATTTACATACATTATTCATTATTCATTACATGTATGTTTTCTTTCTTTGTAACACCTGTCATTCAGTCCAAAATGACATAAATTGCTCAATTCCTGTCTTCCGTTTTCATGTCTTTGAACATATTGTCATGTCTGATGTTCACATTTTGCAGCCATTTTGTTTCCTCTCCCTTCAATTTTTTTCCCCCAGATTTCTTCATGCTGCTCTTTACAACCAGTCTTTTAACACTGCTGTCTGTGTTTCTTTCCTTTCACTCTCCTTATACTCTCTGCATCTCCTTTCTTCATTTTGATGAATTCCCCTTCCTGTTTCTGAGGCCTTCCTCTGCTTGCAATGGCTACTTCCTGTGTTTTGTTCCCCTGTACTCAGATTTAATGTGTCCTGTTTTTGCATTAAATATTTCCCTTCTCTTTGACCTGTGTTATTTCCCATGTTGCTCCTTTGCCTTGTGCAAAAATATTTTATTCATGGAGTTTCCTACTCCAGTATTTTACATCTAGTTTCTGATTTTCCAAATTTTTTACTGCATAGTGACCATCTCTTCACTTTTGTATTATAAGCTTCATGCCTCATTTGCTCCCCCATTATTGATTAATGTAAGAAATAAAAGTTAAGAAGAAAGTGAAACACAGTTATTAATTTGCATTGTTGAATTATTTTTTACTCAGGTCTGTACTTATCAACCCCCCCCCCCCACACACACACAATTAAACATATTTGTGCTCATGGCTGGGCTTACCTCTTCTCATGTGCCTTTTTTGAAGGTTCTGTTCAACCCTGACTTAGCCCATTAAACAGTGTGTGGCTGTTGATTATTACTGATGTCTTAAACTTCCATTGTAAAGAAAATTAAAAAAAATAAGAAACACTTCCACACAGATGTCAAATGAGAATAATAATTTAATTTCCAAAACAGTTCTTTTTATCAAATGTCCCTGTGACACAAGGGAAATACTGCCAGCCCAGCTAGCTGGAATTTTGTAAATAAGTATGTGTCATTTGAGAATATTATTATGATTTATATAGAAATGTAACAAAAGGAGATACTGCCAGCCCAGCTATCTGGAATTTTGTAAATAGTTATATGTCATTTGTGAATATCAGCATGATGCAGTTGCTTGTGTTACCAAATGGATTAGAACTATATGCTATATGTATATTAAACTACTGGTACAGAAATGTGTGTTGAACAGGGTTTGTACATTACTGAGCTTCAAGGATGTGTCCACAGTGTACCCTACCGGAAAAGAACAGAAATGTATATAAATGATACTAATCTATGAACCTACTAGGCTTATAAATGCCCTAGGGCAGATAGCCTAGTATGAACCTATGAACCTATGAACCTATGATATACCTGTGCAAATGGATGTTTTAGTAATAGAAGCTGGAACATACAGAGTTAACTTGCAAAACTTCAAGAAAATAAGTGGAAATTAAATTGTTTTACAATTGTGTTATAAAACTTAGTTTCAATGCAGCAAGGAGACAGGATGTCTAGAACTAGGGAGCCTTCTGCATTGTTTTGTAAGTGTTATATTGTTTTATGTCTTCTAGCAAATACAAACATCTGAAGGCTATGTATTTTTCACAAGGAGATGTCAAATGCTACAATGGTGAGGTTTAGCTTGGGAACTTAACTCAAGTGACAAAAAGTGATGTCATCCAAGCAATAATATTTGATATTAATTTAAGAAGTCTCTCAGAGAGAGAGAGAGAGAGAGAGAGACTGTGCATTTTGTATTTTGTCTTGGACCTAGCAAGAACATCCACTCATCATCACATCTGCACTTGCCTTGCTCTGTAAGTAAGTTCTTAGGGCATGCTAACTCTTTTTACACTCCGATAGGAATATAGTAAAGATTAGCTTAGATGTTTTCTTTATTTATTTGAAACTGTCCTGCAATGTTGTTTTAAAATATTTCCTGTGATTTTGAACTCTGAAGTTACTGTGTTGAATTACTGAGTATTGTCTTGTTCTTTTATTATTTATTATTAAATATATTTAAACCTATCTTTGTGGCTGATATTTGTGACATATTTAAGCTCTTAGAGTACTCTGCATATCTATTTGGTGACACTGTACAGGCCACTCCTAAGTAGCCTTGCTCTTGGTCAGACTACCATTTGGATTAGTAGTAACATTACACAGTGGCATTGGACATCCTCTGCTAAGGGCCTTATAGTAGCTGATAAAGAGTTGGCTGGTGGCACCTGGAACTACCTTATAGTCTGGGCAGAAGGAGGCATAGCTAGTAAACCTGTGCCAGCCTTTCCCAGGTGTGTTTGTGTACAAATCAAATCTCAAAGTGTGTGTGTGTGTGTGTGTGTGTGTGTGTGTGTGTGTGTGTGTGTGTGTGTGTGTGTGTGTGTGTCAGCTACTTGGACAGGGACATGAAGCAGTGGTTGGACAGAGAGGGTGCTGGAGGTCGTAGCTTGGCCACTTGGCTGAGATCTCAACCATATAGCTGTGCCAGTGGAGAGTTTTATTGGGGATCTGGAGAAAGAGGGAGAAACCAGCCCCAGACTGACTATGATCTCTGTGTGCTCTTAAGAGAAATTGCACTTTACTGTGTGTGTACTTGTCATCCTCCCAGTGTGTACTTCCCCCACTGTTGCCAGTGGTGAGGATTGAGGCTCCTTGATTACTGGCCCAGTGCAGGGGCGTCACAGTACCAAACTGCTTTTTTGTCCATCTTGCCTTATTCTTCTATCTGGTTTACTTATTTTCTGTCCTCTTTCATGTCTCATGGCATTTGGGGCCTTTTTCAGACCTTAACATCTTTCCAATTTTCTTGGTGAATTGCGCTACATCTTTCTGCCTTTCAAACATCTTCTGATTAAATACTGGGAAGGGTTTAATGGGCTAGTCTCTTTTTTTTTTTGATTGTATGCTATCACTCTTTCCTCCATTTCTGGCCCACCTGGGTTTTCTATCTCTCATACTTGTCTAAACTTCTCAGATTCTGTTGCTACAATCTCTGGCTCAGCAAAAGCTTTTGGATCTTGTGCAAAGAAAATCTTCCGCAATATTAGGTATTTCATTTTAAAACATAGTTTTTTACACCTCCTAATATTGTGTAAAAAACTGAGTGACTCTGTCCCTTCTTCGTCTTGTGCTCAGGAAGAAATCATGCTTTACAAAGATTTTGTTTATACTTTAAAATGATTTATACCTGTATAAGTACCTCTAGGAAGCCTTAATGTCTTATGCACATTTCTCACCCTCCATTAGTGTAGCATATTTATAAATCATCCTAATAGAGTTACCCAGTGAGCTCTAGGACTAATGTGCACCTTACCATGGGAAAACGTGTTTCAGTCTTCTGCAAAGAAAACCATCTCTCCTGTGTTGTAACCCATTTCTTAACATTCCTGCTATAGCTTGTTTAGCACCTCGGGTGAGATATAAAGATTTGCAGTCAGGCATAACACCCCCTCTAGCTTCCCACTTACCAATGCAAATATACTTTCATTATCTTTTTGTACTTTCATCAGCTTAAAAGCCATATTTCTTTGCAATATCATTTCAACACCCATTTGTCCTCCTCCCGATGGATATAATGACAATTCTAATAATTTCTACCCAATAGCCTCTAGTTTCAGAGCTTAACGTCATTCAGGCATGTTTCTTGCAGTAGTTCTAATGGAGACTTAAGTTTCCTAATAAGCTCACATTAGTTGGATTTTTTTACAGGATTTGACAAACAAAAAAACATTTTCATGATTAGGCTGCAACCATTACTTATCAAATAGCAGTTTGTTATTGCAGGTCCTTCCTCTCTGATTTTAACCCATAACATTTGGTTATATAATATACAAAATAGCAGGAGCATTCAAAAATAAGTATGATATGATATTATATTAACTTCTGTTGTATTGTTTTCCAGTTTTGTGAACGGTGCATTTTTACATCCTTTACAAACTTTCCAAAATGGCAACATAATATTTTGCATTGTCTCCTACATGGAATTGTACTAGAGACAATCTGTCTGTAACTGAATATAACAGAGATTCTGGATGGACTATACAGCAGTGTTAGCTGTAACCAGACTAAGCCTGCTACATTCTCTCAATTCACCATTGATCCATACATTTCAGAGTCCCCCTCCCCACTTCAAATTACTGTCATATCTGCATCCAACTTACAAAATATCTCACCTCTTGAGTTAACTGCTGATGCCCAGAAAATAAATAGCTTTGATATGGCTAAAATTCTTTCCCTTTCAAAACAAACTAAGCTTCTAAAATTACAGTCACATTTTTCTTATTCATTAAGCCTTTCCCAGCTGTTGAATTTTCACATTTATCTTATACACTCAGAGCTACACAGAAACATGCTACTCCCAGTTAAACATAGTGTTTTACTCTAGCAGACCCTGTCCCTGCATCATGTTTTCAGTCTAGTGCTATAAGGTTGCTTTGATGTATTGTGAGTTCATGGAACCAGGAAATTCCTCAACCTGCCAGGCAGCTGCAGACAATTTCCTTATTTGAGGATGTCCCCTTTAACTATTATCAGTAAAATCAGTGGTGGTACTGTAAGATTTTTCAATGTTCAGCAAAGTAATATGTAAGATGTTGTTATTATGTACATAGTTTTTTGTGTTCGTATCACTTTTTTTAATATATACCATGACAATTTTTATATCTAACAAACCAACAACAAGCAATGGAAGACTTTAAATAGGTTTTAAGTATTTTATTTTGTAAAAGAGTCTGAATCAGTAAAGTGCACACAAAAGCTATCTTAGAACATTGAGTCTTAAAGGGGAAGCACTACTATACACCCAAAGCTTTATCTTTGGTATGCAATGCACCAGAATCATGCACACTGCTTTGAATATGAGAAATATTATACTTAACATTGCAATAGTCAAGTCCTCATTACCTTATTTATTTAGTTCTTTAAATGTCAAGTGAAGAAGTTTGGTAAATAAAAATCATACCTACATTCAAATCAGGTATATCTCAATACCCCAGTTGTCTGGCCATCCAAAATCCATTCAATGTCTTAGATGAGCTATCGTTGACAAAATCTTGCCTATTTACTGCAAAAGTGGCTTTCTGTTTTTCTAATACCCTTCTCATAAAGCTAGTGAAAATGTTCTTTTTTTTCCTTCTCAGTTGCTCCAAAGTTGTTGGAGAATCTTCCTATGAATAATCATGATCACACCACACCCTTTATTTCTTTACTTGGAACCCAAACATTTGACAAAATCCTTTCTTCAAGATCTGAAGCCTCGAAGAGAGCCATGTGGTTTGTAAGAAATTTCACCCTGTGGCCTCTCCCAATTCATGTCTCTTCTCTCAGATGACTAGTCCATTCTACCAGCATATCATTCATGAACTCCACAAAATTTGCCCCTTCTCTTCTTCAAGAATACCTGTGAATCACAGGTTTTTACATCTGTTTCTGTGATCTCTGTGCACAGTTTTAGCCTCCAAAAGTTTCACATTGTTTACAAGCCAGTTATTCTGTATTTTGCCACCTTCATTCCCTCTTCTTCTCCATCAGTTGATCAGAATAAGAACTCATGACTTCTTCCACTTTTATTATTTTATCAGGACTTTTAATGTAGTCCTATAAATTAGTATGCCTTGCATTCTATGATTTTTTTTCATTTATTTGACCACAATGAAACATCTGGGGTGTATTCACTTATCAAAGTGACTGTAACTGCTTGGCACATGTGTGTGTGTGTGTGTGTGTGTTTGCTGTTTGACGAAGTGGCTGTTCAAGAAATCAAAGTAGATCCATATATATATATATATATATATCTATATAGCCCTTCAGTAGATCAAACATTTATAAGTTCGAACCACATAAGGTTGGGACCATATGTTTGAAATTGTAAAAGTCCGATCTGACTGAATGGAGATCACCGTACAGAAGATTTCCCATTTCCGCAATGTAGTGCAATCTTGGAGTTGGTATATTTAAGTAAGGGGGGTGTGGGGGTACAGGGGGGCATAGCCCCCCTGCTATAGATATTTAGTTTTGTGTTTTTTGGTTTTATGTGGTTTTACATCAGTGTTCGTACTTTTACAAGTTCGAGCATATGGTCTCGGCCATATGTGGTTCAAACTAGTAAAAGCTCGATCTACTGAAGTAGGTCTATATATATATATATATATATATATATATATATATATATATATATGTGTGTGTGTGTGTGTGTGTGTGTGTGTGTGTGTGTGTGTGTGTCTGTACCCGACTAAGTCTGAGGCATTAGTCAGAGGAACTGTTTTACATCAAAAATATAGAAAAATATATAGTAATTAAAAAAGTACAAAATAATTTAATAGCCCATTCTCTAAGCACAGTAAAGCCCTTCACAGTTGATGTTATGAGGAAATGAATGCCCTTTGGGGGTGGTGAGGCTCTGCGTCAACCTCACAACATCCCTGGTTATGTATTAATTCCCTGATAATGCCCAGCCTTTTAGGCATTATTCCTTAAGGTGCAGAATCCAAACTTCTACTAAATAGTTTATATATATATATATATATATATATATATATATATATATATATATTCAAATAAACATCCTTTGGCCTTGACTACACTTTCTTTTCATACCAACGACATATTATATTAGTACTCTTATCTCTTACTACTACAATTTTTTCCTCTTTACTGCTGTCCTGTATCCTACTGTTACTTATTTTAGACATTTTTATAATCTTGCTCCAACCTTATTCATCATTATACAAAAGAACAGACCCGATGAATTCTATTAATATAACTTGTCATACCTCTGTGTTTCTTATGTTATACAAAATTATATTTCATGTATCTCATCATTTTATCTTAAACTTATAATGATTTTTTTGTTCTATATTACAAAAAAAAACCTCACATGTGTATTTCTGCTTATATTTTATTGCTGATTATGTTTAATTTCATGAGTTTCTGTTGAAAAGGGGGAAATGCCCAGTCAGATTATTCTAATTAAAAATGAAATACATGAACAAATAAAAAACCCAAAGTAACACAATAAAAATAACACTACAATAGATCACAAACTACCTATCCCTTCATGGTATCAGTGTATATGGGATATGGGGTAGATAACACACAATGAGAGTTTTCTATACTATACTGTACTATACAGTTGTCCTGTGTGGATATCTGCAAAGAGTGGCTTTAGTGACATGTGATGTAGTTATGCACTAATGACCTTTGTATGTTGTCCTTAGTAAAGACTCATTGCCAATCAAACAACGGTATTGATCAGTCTCATGTATCAACTGACTCTCAGGACTGGGATGATGACCTAATACAGGACCCTATTTAATTAGTAGAGAGGTGAGCCTGAGTTGATAAAGCAACATACATTTCTGGCAATGAGTCATGCACTCCAACAGCTTAGAGAAAGAAAGTAAAGGCCTCCAGCATTGAAGCAGCACAGGCAGGTGAGAACAACAGAAACTATTGAGACTGTGACAAGTTTGAATTGACTGTTTATTTTACAAATGAGTTTCCTGATACTCTAGAGGCTACTGGCCTAAAATGTTAAATATGTTTATTGCCATTTCAGCCAAGACAAGCAGTGTTGTGTCACAGAGGATGATGAAACTAATTAACATTTAACATTAAATATGTACCTGTAGAAGTTGCACAGCTCTGACATCAGTTTTTTATCATTTAGTTAGAGCAGATCATTTTGTCGCTGGCCTTATCTTCCAAGTTCAAGCCATACCACTTAAATGTGAAATATTTCAAACTGTGCACTTATAACGTATAAGTCTTTTTAGTAATTTAACATTCAGCTGGAAAAAAATCACAGATGCGCCCAGTTATTGTTTCAGATCTCAGATGCACCATATTACAGCTGACAAGCCCAATGTTTACAAAGAAGGTCTGGGTTGTAAAGTCTCACTTTTGGAGTTTTAGCACTTACATAGATGGAAATTACAGGAACAAACAACTGCACATCATCATCATTTTACAGCAGTACAGAAATAAACTAGAGTAGTGACTCATTTCAGCTTTAAATTGTGCATCTGGGAGAAAAAAATCAGAAAAATCTGGTTTGGAATTTCACTCGAGGTCAAGTATATAGTTACTCTAGAACCTTTCAGTCTGCAGAATGGGGAGGAGTCAGGGCTATGCAACTGTGTATTGCTTAACCGGTAAAGGCCAGACATTCACTAGTGTGAAACTAAAATTAGGGAATCAAGGAGGCTGGCAGCAGTTTAAAGCTCAGAAGTGTGCCCTGATTTCTCTGATTACCTATATCACAAGGCCAGTCTTGATCTTTTTTGTGTGCATGCGCGCTGTGTGTATGTGTGCGCGTGCGCGCTCGTGTGTGTGTGTGTGTGTATATATATATATATATATATATATATATATATATATATACATATATATGCACAAACACACACACACACACACACACACACACACACACACACACACACACACACACACACACACACACACACACACACACTCACATATATGATCGTTCCTGCTCTGCTTTATTATCCTGTTTGTGGTGTTTCACTTTTACTTTCAACAAGAAGTTATTTTTTACCTTTTAGGTTATCTTTAGCATTCCTGAAGTGGTACTCATCTGTTTCTTTAATGTTTTTATTACTGTAAATGTTTTTTTCTTTTTGTATGTGTCACAATCTGCTTTGTTCTATTTCTTTTTGTTCTTATGCAAATTTAATAATGTATTTGAGTTTTGTGTGTGTGTGTGTGTGTGTGTGTGTGTGTGTGTGTGTGTGTCTTTCTGGTGTTTTTATGGATAGTGTCAGTTTGTTGGATTTTGAAGCCTATGAGGAGAGTAGGGATCTTTAAATGAAATTGAGGTTTGGGTGATTCTATGCTGGATAGTTGTCTTACTGCTAAATGACTTGTTAAGATGATTAACAGTTTGTTGGATTATGAAGTCTGTGAGTGAGAAGGGATTTGTAACTTGTATGGGAGATCTAGGAGACCTGCACATTGTTGACAGTAACAAAAAAAAAAATGATTTTAAGGGGGATCCCCCTGCACCATTACCACTTAGCATCTGTAGGTATAATTATTCTAATACTGAATAATTTTGGAGGTTCTGTAACCTCATCCTGTTTAATAGCCTTTTGTTGATGAAACATAACGATCAGTGAAGCTATTTTGACTATTCAAATTTACTCACCAAAGGGGTTAGCAGTCAGCAAGTGTCCTGTGTATGTCTTTCCCTTTTTCCCATTCACCAGTGATATTTTCCAAACGTTTCCTCATTATTAGGGTTGATCTTATTCAGTGCTGTTAAGTTTTGACACAAAAAGACTATGATAACTTAAAGTTTTTTCTGTGCCTCCTCTTTGTCTAGTTTAAATAGTGCTAATGATATGCTCAGACCTGTTAACTGAGATTCTGGTTTCCCCTTCACAGACTGATGCAAGCCATCATGCCTGCATAGGCTTGTGTCCTACCAAGTGATTCAGCAATCCCTGAAAAAGTCAAAGCTGTGAGTTCTCAACCAGCTGCTGAACTATTTGTTGAACATTAGTATATTTTGGATGAGTGAGTGCATGTAGGATTATTGAGTGCCATTTGGTATCTATCTATGAAAAGCATTTTGTCTAAATAAGAACTCAATGGAATGCACAAAATGCAATACTACAGTAATTATACTACAGTATGTTTGTGAAGGCAAAGCAGCCTTCCCCCATACAAGATACTACCCCCACACAACCCTAATCCTAACCTAATCCTAGCCCTCAAACTGAATTTAACACTAACTCTAAGCCTCTTAACTTTGACCTTTAACCTAATGGTAACAAAATCAAAGCCTTGTTTCTAACCACAGCTCATACCCCAACTCCAACCCTACAGTTTTTGATTTGTACAGTTGCTGCACCCACCCCATTCTTCCTAATGGCATTTCTGTCAATGTAATATTTGTGCAAGCAAAACTTTCATTTATTGCACCATTCTCACAGGTAAAATCTAACCAAAACACGTGTATGTATAGTTACTGTCATGTCTATTTTGACATTGTAAAATTTATTTTAAGTGTATTCTGCCTGATATTGATGGTATTTTATAACTGAAAAGATTTTGTTTGTACTGTCTGTACTGGAGCTTTTCTCCATGGGCCTCCCCTGAAAGGGGACCTTTGTGCCCACCCAGACTTCCCTGGTCAACAAATGTAAAATAATTAAATAAATAACCCAAAAGGAATCAGCCAAACTGGTCATTAACAAGTAGACTGATGCTATGGTGTCCATTTTAGACCAGGCCAAAGTCCTCATATTCTTTCTGTATTTCTCTGATTCCTGCCTCATTTACGTCATTTATTCCTAAATCAGCAACAACATGAAATGTATAATGTATACAATGGGTCTATATTAGATGAACAAAAGTTCATCTTAGCGAATGCTCACATGAGGGAATATTACGAAACTTGAAACCGCAATTGTGAGATTGAAGTGCAATGAAGATGGGAATATTTGCCCTTTCCTCACTGTAGTGAGATCTTGGAGTTGGAATATTTATTTAGCAGGGGGTGTGTGGGGGGGATGCAGCCCCCCCACAATTGCAGTTTTTAGTACCTGGATATTTGCTCGTGTGAACATTCGCTAAGATGAACTTTCGTTCATCTAATATAGACCCTATACAACTGACCCTGTGTTCACAGGATCATAGGAAATACAATGCAACTGGTCCCAGTGGCCATTTTTCTTTGCCAGTACCTTCCTTTAAACTTTCCCTCCTTTTTTTAGGAGGGCCAGTCCAATGAAGCAAGAGTTAATTTGTGAATAACCATCCTGTTATCCTGCTGCTACTTGGAGGAATATTATGTATCGCACTACTTAATTTGCAGTGGAAGTCTGTTCCAGAGGTGGGAAAGTCATTCTGTAATGAATCTGTCTCTCTATACTGTATTTTATGTATTTACTGATGTAGGTTTAGATTTCAAATCCTAGTGTTAGTGGGATTGCTTGTTTTCTGGAGATGCAAGAGACCCTGAACATTGGCTCCGTTATGACAGTTAAGCAAGGCACAGATTACTCCTTAGTGAAAAGGACACTAAGTAAAGGGACAGTGTTTCTAGCCTTTCTGGTAGCTTAGGGTTCCTAAGCCAGTGATTTGTTTAGTTCAGAACCTCTGGGCTCTTTTCATTTGTTTGATATGTTTAGTGAGTAACAACCCAGAGGCATAATTAATGAAGAATATTAATGGACACTGAGTTATTTAGGTCTGGATGATATTTCTTTTGATATGAGTTGTACCGTGTAGAATGACTTCCTGACCATTATAGCAACATGACTCAAAAGAGAGGGTAGCTATTAACCCATGGTCCAAGGTTTCTAATTACATTCTCATTTAAAGTGGGGTATGGTTTATATTATAAACTGGAGGAGGGGTTGTCTACAGAATGTGACAATAATGTTTTGTTTGTATTTAATTTGAGTCTATTTACACACCAGATACTGAGAAGTATAAGGTTGTACTACAGGGCCCAGATATCAGAGGCGACATCAGAGCAACACCTACTTTGTAGACATCCAAAAACTTGGTTTACCAGACATCTTGGTTTGTGATCTCAAAATCTGAAAAGCAGATGCAAAACAACACAAATCCCAGTACAGAGTCCTGTGGAACACCACTGGTCACCTTCATACTATCTGAGGAAGCCCATCCTAGCCTCTCTGTGTGCGATCTAGCTTTTAGCCAGTTTGCTATCTGTTTTACTACACAAGGATCTATCCGAAGTGAATGTAGCTTGTTTATTATGCTTACATGAAGAAAGGGATCAAATGCTTTAGTCATGTTGAGCTATGCTGAGTGTACAGCATGACCATTGCCAACAGTCTATGTTACTCTTTCAAAAGATTTAACCCAATTTATTAGACAGGATCTACCCTTCACTAACCCAGACTGATGTGGGTCTAGTCTGATAAGATTTATAATATCATAATTAATCAGGTCAGTTATGATATATTACATAGCTTTGAAAAATGACACGTCAAACTGATAGGCCTATAATTTCTGGGGTGGTGGGGACACCCTTGTGAAGTGGTATCACAAGTACTGTCCACTACACCATGGAGACAAAGCTAGTGGCTAGACTTAGGTCGAATAGCTTAAGGAGCTTTTCTGACAATGCCTGTTTAGTACTATTTATTAAGCAGCCAGGTATGATAGCAGGTCCCATAAATGATTTGTTTTTAGTTTTGGAAAGCACCTTCAGTATATATTCTTTAGTGATGATGGGGGGGGGTCTGATATTTTCAAGGATAAGTGGGCTTTGGATTGTTGTTTCTAGGGTAATTCTTCAACAAATTTGTTTGCTAGTATGTTGGTAATGCCCACTGCATCTGAGTAGGCAGAGCCTTTTTGAATAATGTTTGAACAATCTTGGATGTTCTTTCTTAATTTCCAAATATAGCTAAAGAAAGATTTGCAATTACCCTGGTACCAGCCTTAGGTTGTGTGCTGCCTTGATTTTCCTAATCATGTTTTTGAAATTCTTTGGTAATTCCTTAATGTTAACCTTTTTCCCTGGGCTACCTCTGAAAATGGACTTTACCCAGTCAGGATTTCCTAGTAAACCAAGACAAATAAATAACTAAATAACCCTTGATTTGAGGGTCATTTGTTCTCTGCCTTATTTAAGGATTTTTTTCTTTTGTTGGTAATGTATCTATTTATGTTTGTGGAACACCAAGTAGGCTTGCTGTTAAACCTCCCATTGCATTTAGATCTGGTTGGGACTTACAGATTTATACATTTATGTAGGTAAGCACAGATTTTTTTTTTTTTGTGTGTGTGTAGTTGCTTGTTGTGTCAGTGTCTTGAGTGATACTGTTATAGGTAAATTTAGACTTCATCATGGAACTGGAACAGATTTGTACATTTGAAATGTTTGAAATCTGAGAAATTGGCATTCATTGCTCTTGAGATTATAAAGGTAAAGGCTGCCGGTTTATGATCAGACTTAGGGGAGAGAGATAATAGGGAAATTGTGCATAGAGAAGTTATATTTGTAAGAAACAGGTCTAGGATATTTTGATCTCTGTTATTATTATTTTGCTGTCTGGTTTAGAGAGTTTTTGTTTAATAATCTAAGAACTTTTGGGCATAGCCTACATTCAAAGTATCCCAGTTTATTGAAGAGTAGTTAAAGTCTCCCAGAATAATGGAATGTTTGCTTAAAGTATATTTAGGAACTTAATGAGATTTATACAGAGACACAGAGAGGTTTTGTAACAGACTGTGAGCTGATAATTACTCCTACTTAGTGTCATTTGTAGCTCACTGAGTGCTGTTGTGGATTACTAGGGATTTGCCTATTGGTGATGTGAACTCTCACAAATATGGAGACTCTGTCAGAGTTGCCATTCGGTTTAAAGGCACGGAAGGCACAAAACCAATGTATGGAGGAGAACATTTAAACCAAGTTTCAGTGATTCCATGCACATTAATGAACTTCAAATGCAGGAGGGACCCAAGGCCAGCCATGTGATCTTATGCTAGATTTGTTTTTTGGTTGAACTGAGAGTAGAGGTCCAGTAGCTGGACTCTGCCTAAAAACGGCACTATGGGGCAGCAAAGGCTTTAGTCAGTATATGGAAGTTTTGGAATGAGAGGTGCAAACTGTCCTTAGCAAAACAAGTAAGACTGTGCATTACATTCACATTCTAGCTTGCAAATTGATGACGCCAATCATGTTGTTTTCATACTTATGAATCATTCTGGAAGAAAGAAAGAAAGACTCTGCTTAAAATCAAGGACATGCCTACGTTTGTGACATGCATGGAGAGTTCTGGCATATGTTAAGGTAACAAATAACTTTTACATGAGACAGTTCAGCAGAAAATAACAATATTTATTGGACAGAAAGAGGTGTACTTGAGAGACTAGGCAGTCATAATCCTGTCTCATCGACCTAGAGGAATCTTCACATTTTATACCTTTTTTCATTAAAAGCGACATTATTGTAACAATTATAAAACTGCCATGACCAATTAGAAGTCAGCACTACTGCATTAATTTGCTAAGATCTCGCAACTGTATATTTATGACATTCCATATTAGGCACAAGTTTCAAATTCCATGATAGAACATTCTACTCAGAACAAACTTTTCTAACCTTGTCAGCACTTGCTAGTATTAGGCAGAAAGTAAGCTAACAGATACATAGTGACAGACATTCTGAATATTTCAATCTGCTGTGAAAGCATATTAGAAATGAAATGCACACCCAAACATTTTTCCTTAATTTGTACTTCTCACAGTTCAGATTCCACCATCTGATGATGTGAAGCATCACCCAAATCATAATGATTATCTACGATTGTACAATCACTACAAATTTTCAGATGAATGGACACTTTTTCATTTGCTATTAGACATTTTTCTCACACTGTTTCTTTCTGACCCTGAAATGCACAATCTTTACACAGTTATTTCAAAAATATATTCTTATTTTCAATTAAAAAAATGCCTGTGTCTTGATGGAACAAAAATACAATCTGAATATCGTAAATAATCATCAGTAATGCATTCACAACTATGTACTTTTTCACATACTAAGAATCTTTTAATATTTTATTTTCATCTTCTACTGCACTATGATCTTTATTAATAGTGGTCAATGGCAGAGTTTCAATTAAATTCCAATTGACATTCTCTCTCAACACTGTTCGTCTTTCGGCTTTTCCTGGTTAGGGTTCGCTACAGCAGAACTCTGGTCCGCTAATGATTGGCAGTAGATTTTTATGGTGCTGAGGTGCCAGCTCGACGCCCAACCTTCAACAAAGGCATGCCCATTTCACGCATGTCTTTTGAACACCACTTGACATGCAGACTCCACACAGAAGGTGCTCCAGCCGAGAATCAAACAGGAGAACCTCATGCTGTGAGGCGACAACGCTACTGCTGCACCACCACGGCTTGCTTCTCTCTCGACACTAAAAATTCAAAAAAATATAAAAAGAAGCAAACCTAACAGTATTATTATAATGGCTATAGGCATGAAAAACTTTAGAATCCCTCCTCTCCATCCAGAGAAAAGGTTGGTTAATCATGCCCATTGGGAACTATCACATCTTTGGCAAGTGAGTAGTCAACATTTTTTTCTTAATTATTTCTAGGTGATGGTGGATGGCACCAGTATTATCAGGAATAAAAGAGCAGCACTCTGGATGAGTGTGCATGTACCCCCTTTAGAAGTGAAAGTGAAGTCAAGTGCCATGCAGTTCTGTGGCACAAAACTGCACAAAGCAGTCAATTTTTGAGTTATATAATTCCTGGACTCAAAAGTGGAATTACTTAAAATCTCCAGGAGCTTAGATAATTTCCTCAGTTCCCAGACTGATTTCACCAGAAGATAGAATAATGTCTGTCCAAGAAATTATCCCATCACCAAGATTCATGTGAGCAAACCCTTTAAAAGAAGTTTGTTGTATGGTATTATGATATACCCATGATGCATCTATTTTACCAGTTGAGTTAGGAATGTCTTTAGTGCCTCTCCTGTGATGAGCATTGTGAATTGTGGCTTCCAGTAAAGCAGCTGTTTGTTAAATATCAGGAATAACATGACCAATATAACAACAACCAGACCATTCTGTAGGTAACCAGGGATAAGCTAGATTTCCACAAATGTAATAATAGTAATGTAATGCGGCCATGGCTCACCCTCCAGGCCCATCATAAATGTTCCAAGTAATATTGCAAGTATGAATTCTGACAAAAATTGTTCCATTTTTATGATAGCAAACAAATCCTTTGGTAGTTATTGCTAGTTGAATCGACATTACAGTAAAAGGGAAGAAACATGTTTACTCTTTTAATTTTTAGCAAGAGAAATAAGATGAAATGCAGGATGAAGCTCAGAATCAGAAACTGGTATAGGAATCAATGGCATCCCCCCATTATGTGCAGAAGGCATATGTGCAAAAAACAATCTGTTGCTAATGTTGAAGGTCTGTGCTTAATATGTAAGGCAGCAGTAAAAGTGTTAAACTGAGGATGCCATTCAGGTGTTCTTGGTTAAGTTCTAATGAAACACCTGTCTCCATTTTTAGCAAAGTGAGGATGTCTGTTAAGAAATGATTTAACACTTATACTTCTGATGGTCACAGAGGGTGATGCACTCATGCATCCAGGTGGCAGAAGCAAGCAAAATAAAATGATAGTAAAAAGCACAGTAATCATAAAGATGATTGGTGCTCAGGAAAAGCGAGCATGTTGGGGCTAGAGAGGATTATGAAGAGATTGTAAACAAGGATACTGGTTGGGCTGTTCAATGCGTAAATGAAATCAATCACCAAAAAGTTATTGACCAAAGGTTTTAATCACATCATGATTTGGAATGAGAATGTTGTCTGGATTAGGTAATATCCAAATTGGTATTTAAATGGCAATATGAATCAATAATGTTGGAGTCTGAAGCAAGAAAAATGTTGCTGGAATTGAAGAAAGATCACTGGAAGTTGAATCAGACCAGGATGAGATAGCAGAATCACGTTGTTTAACTTCCTGGTCAGGCAACAGAGGTAGCGTAGCTGCAATTGACTCTAGATAATGGCTGGATGGTAGGTGTGGAATCTGGTTGGACAGTAAGCAACACATAGGTGGCTCCAGATCTGGTTTGGATGGCAAAACATCATGGGCTGTCCCTTCCAGCTGAAACAATGCCTCTGGTTTGTTGCCTAGTTCAGCTGGCAATAGGCTCTGCTGGTTCATGTGATCCATCATCAGTACTGTTTTGGCTTTAGTCATGAAGAGGAATGGTCTTTTTGACATGTGATACATGACTCCAGATGGGGAGTCCCTCACAATGGATGGCAGTAGAAGTTGTGAGCAGAACCAAGTATGGTCCTTTCCATCTTGTGCTAAGTGAATTCCTTCTGGAGTGCACTTTGATGTATATCTGGTCTGCTGGATACAGTTCATGCCCTCATGAGGGGAGTGGTCATTTGGCTGTATGCATAATGATGCTGTGGTATTTCTGCAAAAGAGAACCCAGTGATGTACAGTAAGAAGGCATGGTTTCATCAATATCTTGCAACTCTAAATTCTTAGAGAGGGGGATGGCAGGCATTCTCATGGATCAGCCCATTATAATTTTATGAGGGAACAATTTTCTAGGGACATTTACTGCACTTCAGATACTAAATAAATCTAAAGGTAATGCTTCTGGCCATTTAAGACCAGTTTCCTCACAGACTTTAGCTAGTCTAAGCTTTACAGTTTGTTTATCACTCTCTACTACGCCTGGAGCTTGTGGTCTATAAGGACAATAAAAATTTAGCTTGACACCTAATGCCTTGCAAAGTTGCTGTATTTCTTGACTGGTAAAATGAGATCCCTAATTTGTATGCTATAGGGAACACCAAACCTAGGAATAAACTCTTTTAGTAATTTCTTAGCTATTGTATGTGCACCATTTTTCACACACGAATAAGCTTCTACTCACCAAGAGAAAATGTCAGCCGTGATCAAATATCATATCTTTTCTGCACTTGGGAAAATTCAATAAAATCCCACCGAATGCCACAGAATGGTCCCCAAGGCTTTTCTATTGATTGAACAGGTGCAGGTAACGATTTAGATACATTATACTCTGAACAAACTACTTAATTATTTTAAAAAATTTGATTAACTTCTGAAAGGTGAGGTGAGATGCATATCATTCAGTGAAAATCTGTTTGAGTAATACAGTTTTACCCAAATAATAAGGTAAGTGATAAGTTTTAACAATTTGATTTAGGGAATTTAATGAGGCTACTAGCTGACCATCCAGGTGGCACCACAAAAGGTGCAGAGAGTGACTATAGCCATTGCTTATCCACTTCCTTCTGTCAGATTCTTCCGTCGGATCTTGAGTAGACAGTAACTCCTGTAAAGAAAAGTTATTATTTTCATTCAGTTACTGTAAAAATACAGCCTGAACAGGATGAGGCAACACAGCTTGTCTGGCCACCATATCAGCAAAAGTGCTGACCTTGGTTATAGAGGAATTGTTGGTCTTATGTACAGCATACAACTATCTCTCCCAGTAATAATAAAACTTCTAACAGTTTATTAACAAAAACAGCATTTTTAAAAACTGTCCATACTGATGTTAAGTAACTTCTTTCTTTCCAACGTTTACCAAAATCATGCACGTCTCCTTATGCATACCAAGAATCAGTATATATAGTTACTGATTGACTAATTCCGCTACTTCAGATTTGCATTTACATTTCTGTTTAATTGTCCAGTTAATATCTTCTTGTGTGCAAATGGAAATGGCTGCTATGAGGTCACCATAGTCTCTTCAAACACAGGAGCCATCTATGAAAAGAATGTGATTGGGATTCTGTAAAGGAATGTCTTTCAAATCTAGACTAGGAGGACGTGTAGTGTTAGTAACAACTACACAATCACCAGGTTTTATTTTGTCCACTGTAGGGATTAAAGAAGCAAGATTAAGTGGTGGACACTGGACATTCTTTAAAGAAGGGTTATTAAGTAAAAACAATTCATATTTGGACAATCATGCTGCAGATAAATATTGCAGTTTAGTCTTCGGTAACAGAGCTTTTACAGAATGTGGAACTGCCACATATGTCTCGTGCCTGAGAGTCAGTGCAGCCACCATGTCTACAATGTGTGCCATCATGGCCACCTCCCTAAGGCAGTGGGGGAGATCTGCAGCTACAGGATCAAGATACATACTGAAATAAGCAACAGGTCTAAAACCATTATTTCTAAGTTGTGCTAACAGCCCTAATGCTACTTTATTTATTTCACTACAAAACAGAAAGCAATTCTTAGAATCATCTAGTAACCCAAGTGCAGGAGGATTTAAAAGCAAAGTTTTCAATTGTACAAAAACTTGTTCATGATAATCCTGTCAGGGTAAAGGTTCAGGGTTATCTTTCTGTAGCAATTCTTAGCACTTCATCATAGTTAGAAATCCATTGTTGACAGTAACCTGTTAAACCCAGAAAAGCTTGCAGCTGTTTCAGTGTTGCAGGGTGTGGTGCAGCTTAGGTCACAGCAATTTGTGAAGACAAAATCTGCCTAACATCCTCTGAAATAAGATGTCCCAAGTATTGAACCCGTGACTTCAGTAACTGCAATTTACTTTTGTTAACCTTAAATCCTAATTCTTCTAACTGAATCAAAGGAAAAAATTGTATGTTTACAATCATGTACAGTTCTTGAAGCTAAAAACAAATCATCTACATACTTAATCAAAGTCGACGTACAAGGAAATGTTATTTTATCTATTTTTTTCTTCATTTTTCTTGAGAACAAAGTAGGAGATTCTACATACCATTGTGGTAGCCTTGTCCAAGTGTATTGCTGACCCTTATAAGTAAAGGCAAACAAATACTGAGGATGTACAGGGATAGAAAAGAAGTCCGATGAAATATGTATCACTGAAAAGTGGTGGTGTCTGAAGGGACAGAACTCAGTATTTTTGCAGGGCTATGAACAACTGGAAATGTAGGTACTACTACAGCATTCACTGCATGTAAATCGTGTGCAAACCTGTATGTACTTTTTTCCTGGTTTGTTAACTGGTAAAATTTGAATGTTGTGAGTTGGTATAATGATACCTCATTGTAATGAGGCAGAAATAAAAAGTTCAGTTCCTTTTTCTGCTTCTACTGACAAGGGATATTGAACTGCTATAAGCAGGTGCTCACAGGGTTTTAATGTTATACAGACAGGTTCTGCATCTTGCATGAACCCTACCTCATTGTCATGGGTAGTCCAGAGATGCCAAGGGATAACATTCAATTCCTCCATGCCAGCATTTTCTACTTGGTGGTCAGCTGTTAGAAAAGCAAAAAGGGCATCTTCATTTGAATAAATATTGTTACCATATAATCCCAGAATTTCATTAGGAATATCTAAAAATATAGCATCAGGTGTGCAAAAAACAGTACATCTAAGTTTACATAGTAAATCTCTTTTTAACAGATTTAAAGGAGTTGTATTTCCTACAATAAAAGCGTGTTGTTCTTTTAGTGGACCAATTTGGATATGGAGAGGTTTAGTTTCAGGATAGACTACAGGAACTCCAGACACACCCACACCCTGAATTGCATGTTTAGAAAGTGGAAGGTTTTGGAATTTTCCAAAGTAATTATGAATCTAATAGCTCCTGCGTCTACAAGAAATGGGACAGATGTATTTTGCAATGTAACATTGACAAAGTGATCATCTTGTTCGATCAGTACCAATGGAAATAATTATAACTTCTGCTCATCGCCGACCTAGTGATTTTGCTGCCACACTGATGGGTGCCAAGTAGTATCCCATACAGGAGGGTTTCTATCAGGTTGCTGTGGTGTTTCATTGTTTGGTGAAGTTGCTTGTCGTCCAAGATAGACATTAATTTCAGCAGTGCCCTTTTTGGCTGTATTGAAAGCAAGCATTTAACCATGGTGCACCCTATAGTGCTTGTGATGAATCAAGATGGTAAATATTTAGCTAATACTGTCTGGTGGGGGGGGTTGCTGAACAGTTGAGCTTCCTCCACCATGATTTCTTCTTTCCAGTCCCCACCCTCTGACGTTAGTATTGAAATGCTGAAGTTGAATATCCTCTAACTTTTTCTTTTATTCCTTTTCTTCTCTGATGATATTATCTGCTACATATTGTGACTGATTTGCAGTTTCAGGAATACCTAAACCTGGCCATTCTTTTTAATCTACTTTTGTATAGGTGCCAGTAAGACCTCTACAAAAGCTGCTAATAACCTGCTGGCTGACCCACCTTCTGTAGGCTCCAGATATCCAGAGAAGGCTTCAAATGCATCTATCATGTGTTGGAAGTACGCAACAATCGATTCATTCTGTCTCTTTGCACAATAACTTTAATTCTTGCTCAGTTAGGGGCAGAGGGACACAGTGTACTAATGGCTTTTAAGAAGTTATTTATGACAGCTAGAAACCCTTCATCTGTGAGTTTCAGAATGCTTTCGCCTAGGTTAGATTTTTCCCATATTATCCTAAAAATATGATAAGGTGTGAAGGCGTTTAGTATGGCTCTCAGATTTTCATTGGTAGAGTTTTGCAATTGTTCATTTCTTTCTAAGATGTGTGTATATTTTGCTGAGTGCATTCGAATCATACCTCTCAACCTGTCAATACAAGAAATCACAGTTTGATACAGTGTTAACTGGTCTACTGGCTGCCTGCAACTTGGACTTTAATCTGGCTGAGTTATATTTTAAGCTTCTAACTTCAGATTCCTTTTCCTTATTTTTAGATTCTTCTTGCCAGTCATTAAAAGCTGACCAATAAAAGAGAGGTACCTTGTTACCCTTCTGTTTCAACTTTGTTTTTTAATATTTTCTAAATTTTTCTTATCAAAACAACCTTTTTCTAGAAACTATAAAGTATTATCATTTCTGGTGAAATCATACCATTTTACCAAAGAATTACAGCTGTCTCTACCACACTTATTAAACATATACCTGTCTGGAGTCCCTGGCTCCGGCTACTTAAAACTACTGGTACTGGCTCCCATTATAAAAACCCACACGCATACCAAACGGATAGATCTGCAACTATAATTAGGATCACTCACATTCCCAGTGAAGGAATCCTGTCTTCCTATGTTTTTGTATTTTTGATTCGAACCCATTCTCACTTTTGAGAAGGCTTGTACCAGGATCCCTTCTGCTTGCTCTGACGTGAAAAAGGTATGGGTGTAGCAAGTCCTTCTACTCTTTAGCCCTTTAACAAGGAAACTCTGTCCTTGAAATTTTGATTAATACCTCACTAACACACAGTTAGACAAATCAGGTTGATAAAAAGGGATCACACACACATCCAGTTTCCTCTCTTCATGCAATTTACCCGCTCACATGCAATAACTAGTGAGGGAAGTTTTAGTAAAGCTTACCTGTAGAGACTTTGCACTCTGCTGACATTTAAAATTGAGTATTGTCAAACCAAAAACTTGCCTGTCAGAAAACCTGTCTTTCTTTAGGGCCCAGTGGCAGTTCCTAATGCAGCAGCACACACATGGCTCAGAACTCCAAGTAGCACGCCACCAAACTGTTGTACAAAATAACTTTCACACGAGACAGTTCAGTAGAGAATAACAATGCCCTTTGTTGTACAGAAAGACATGTACGTGGGAGACTAGGCAAACATAATCCTGTCTCCGAGAGTTACAAGAATCGTCACATTTTATACTTTTTACATTAAAACATTATTTTAACAATTATAAAACTGCCATAATGAATTAGAAATGAACACTACAGCATTCATTTTGCTAAGATTTCCTGACTGCTCGTTTATGACAGTCCATATTAGGCACAAGTTTGGAACTCCATAATAGAACATTCGACTCAGACCAAATCTTAAACTTTTGTAACCTTGTGAGCACTTGCTAATAGAAGACAGGAAGCAAACCATACATACTGAACAACATTCAGAATATTTAATTCTGCTGTGAAAGCATATTAGAAATAAAGTGCACACACACACACACACACACACACACACACACACACACACACACACACACACACACGCACACGCACGCACACGCACACGCACACACACATGCATATTTTTCCATTCTCTGTAATTCTCACAATTATAGGTACATAAGTTCATAGGTAGGTACTAGGCTATCAGCCCTAGGACCTATACAAGCCTAGCCAAAATGATTCCCTGGCTATTGCTTCCCACAAATATTTACTTTCCTGGACCCCTGTCTAGCAGGGCTACCGATGTGATCCCCGGGGTGAATTTCCATCCAATCGTCAAGGTTCCTCTCAAAGAGGGCCTTCACACATGTGTCTCTGTAGCTCCCATAGGATTTTGCCAATGAGTCATTTACCCCCAACATGGACCACCACCATGTTATACTTGTGTTTGTTAGATGTAAGGGCCTTAAGGGTTCTTGAGATTGCAGAGATCCTGACACCTAAAAGACAACTCACCATCACCCTGTTCTTGTCCAACTTAGTGAGAGTTGAATCTGTGTGTCTGTCTATGGGGTCACAGATTTAATAGGATGTTTTTATTTATAGTATAGTTTGGAGTAGTGGATTTGAGATCATATACATCCTAGTGATTTTTTTGCTGTGAATGTACAAATGGCTGATGTGGTGTGCAGCTTTCGCCAAGACCTAGCCCTAAGGCATCTTGGAGCTTAGGCATGGGTTGTTTTACAGCCTCAGTATAACATAAGATTCTGCAGATTTGCTCTCTGTCTTTCACTGTGGTGGTACCACGAAGGCAGGATATAGCCTTCTGTTCTTCCCTTACTCTAAATCTACTGTTATAGCAATGAATAAAAAAGAGAACTTTTTGCTTTCTGGAGGAGGGGGTTCTGTGGATCCTGTTCCTCTTTCCTGAAGTTCTTCACTTTGGAGTTTCTAAGGCTCTTTTTCTGACTGCATAATCTTCTCTTTAGAGTTATTATTTTGGGTCTATATCACTTGATCGAAAAACCTATTTGTTGAATCACTATTTGTCGACCCCAAATTGTCAAAACCTCTCCTTGTCAAACGGCCATTTCAATGAACTTTTTCACAAAGAAAATCAATGGTTGGCCATCATTGTAAATTTTCCCTTTTCCCCACTGTAGTGCAATCTCGGAGTTGGCATATTTAGTTAGGGGGGTGTGGATGGCAAAGTCCCCACTTGGGTGAGTTTTACATTTTTTAGAGTTTAGTGATGGGTGCTAGGTTGGACAGCTGTTTCTTTTCCCTGTGAAAAAGTTCACTGAAACGACTGTTCGATGAAGAGAGGTTTTGACAATTTATGGTTGATGAATAGTGATTCGACAAATAGGTTTTTTGCTGAATTGATATAGCTCCGTAGAGTGGTTATTATTTTACAGGGTAACATAAAAAACTGTGAATGGGGTATACCTGGAAGGATGTGCCTCTGTTCCACTTACAATGCAGAAACAGACACGTTATTTTAAATTTAAAGTAAGTAAAATGTGGTTAAATGTACCAAGAAACATGTATGCAACCACCTTGAAATTATAGACTGGATCAGCTTTAAGAAATATTACACAGTTCACCCTCTGTAGGCATCATCAGGACATCATGACTGAATCTTGATTAACAATGAAACAGGCTATGCTTATATGCTGTGTAATATATTTCAGCTTCTTGTGGGAAAGAAAAAAAATGACCAAGAGAAACCCAAAGCAGTAGTTTTGAGTAAAAAGCGATCATAAGTGACATTTGCTACACAGCCTGTAAAAGAAGAGCAGCAAAACTATACATATTGTTTTATACCTTGAACGCCAGGAACCACATGTGAACAGTAATTCCACTGCAGCATGAAGCAGTAAGAAACAGGACTCAAGTGATTGTGATGTGGCTTGTCATACTTAAGAAAAATAATGTACTGGTCAAGGAAGAAATAAATTAGATAAGGACCTCTGCAAAAGAATTCCCCATCTCCAAAGTTAGAGTCACTCTCTAAGTAGAATCAATGCTGCAAAGGAATGAATAAACTATGTTAGAGAAGTCATACATCCAGGAATAAGCAAAAACTATAAATCAGCCTTAACGTTTTACAAAAAGACAACAAGAGATGAAGTACTAATGCAGTTGTACATATATGTTTCTTAATAACCACTCAAAGCAGTATATTATAAAAAATCTCCATGGTGCTACAAATTTGAATTTGAGATAGTGACAAAAATACACAGAGCTGTTAGGCATATGCTCCTCAGAAGCTGCTAAGGGTGCCTGATGATATAATGGGTAGCAGAGGAAGTCACTTTACACTGTAGCTTCTGTAGCATCTGTGCTGTGGAAACACTCAGAACAGCATTAACTAAGAAAGGCAGCTCTGAACGCAATTGTGATGCTGTGTCAAGCTTGTTCTATTAAAAGTGCAAAGTATGCACAGAAGTTCTGCAAGCATACTTCATATATTGCATCAACCTCTCCTGATATAAAGTATGTAGGTCAGAAAGTCTTGACCATGTGTGTGTGTGTGTGTGTGTGTGTGTGTGTGTGTGTGTGTGTGTGTGTGTGTGTGTGTGTGTGTGTGTGAGTTTGCTTACAAAACTTAGGAGTATCTGACAAAATTGAAGCATACAAAATAGTATTGCTATACATTGTTATTTTATTTATTTTTCAGAAATACTAATTTTGGAAGGAGCAGTTTTGTACCCCATTTTTACATCTACTATCTAATCCTGAGCATTTCTCACCTTCATCAATTTGACTTTACGAACTTTCACAGAGAATGGTCATCTCACATACATAATGCAAATAAAATATACACACAGTAAAATGGAAAACCTAATCACTTTAGCACATCAAAGTACTGCAGCAATTTCTACTGTCTAGCATTTTATTTTTTATTAACAAATAAGCTGTGAACCACATGATCTCTAGATATTAGAAACAAACTGGTTGCTTAAGCATTGTGAGTTTAAATCCTGTCAGTTACAGAAAGGAGTATATCGATTTATGAAATGTATAACAGTGCACCCTCTCCGGCTAACCAGTTTCACATGCTTTTGTATGACAGAAATTAGAAAAAAAATGAGGTTTCCCATTGTTTGTAGAAATCTTTGCTCCGCCAGTTCATTCAGGTCATCTTAGCTAGCCATAGACATCAAATATTTCTTTCATCAGATTTTGGAAGCAAATAAAGATTTAAAAAAAAAAAAAAGAAACCAAATATCCATGCAGTATTACACAACATCTTTAGCGGAATAATTTATAACATAGTTAAATCGCAGTTGTGTTTTATGTCGAAAATTACAAAAAGCATAATTGGGGTAAAAAAAAAATATAAGGACAAGTATGATAAATATCGTCCCACTTGCACTGAATTTAGATTCATATATAGTCTAGTTGTTGAAACCACTTCATATTTTGTAAAAATGAAAATAAAATAAAAAAAGGATTACAAAGCAGTCTCACCTGTCTGCGATAAAATGGTTCACGCAGGGGTTTATGCACATCGGAAACATTCTGAGTTTAAAAAGAGAGGAGCTTCTTACTGTCATTGGGGTTTTAGTATTACAGCATCAGATATTAATTTTCAAACTAAGGTCTTCAGCTTGCAAAACACAGTTGTTACATGCTTTTTCTGGGATGCAAATACTCTATTAACATAGAAATATAGTGGTCTATACACTAAATTAGGTAGTGAGGTATTGTTGATTCAGTTTGTTGTGGCTTTACAACAGAAGGTTGTAGGTTAAAGAAAAAAAAATTGGGGGGGTCATTCTTTCCAAAATAAAATGAAAAATACCATGCTTATGTAAAAAATGTATCATTAATTACTGTTCACCATGCAAAGGTTATTCCTGAGGCAACATTTTATATTTGCTATAAAAAGATGAAATCACATATAATGTAATAAAGAAAAGAATATATGACTGAAAGTATACCTATTTTTCAGTTTCTGCAAATGCTTAGACTTTCTAACAGCATGACATGAATTGACTCCATTCCTAAGTCAGAGTGTAATTAAAGTTCATGAAATGATTATAGCTTTAGTCATTAATGTTTGCCAAGAATGCTCTTGTCAGAATTAATTACTTCTGTAATTCATATGGAGTTACAAGTATTGGTAGCACATTTAGGTATGCTTAAAAATGTATTTTTATTAATCCTGCTGCTCCTGCTACTACTATTGTAACTCTCTTTGTGCCTTTATTCTATATTGCTCTAGTTTGCACATCCTGGTATTTTATGATTTTTTTGTCTCTTTGCATATAGGACACTATAATCATTAATGTTAATGTTGTCTTTTTTTTCTTTGACAACTACATCTGGTGTTCCTGTTTCTGCTTTATGATTCTTTGTATTGGGTGATCTCATGTGATCAGAACTTCTTCATTTCCAGTAATTCTTTGTGGCACAAACAGTATGAGGAGGTATGTGAAGCATAATATCTTTCTGAAAGTCTTGCTGAAAAGGAAACGTTACAGGGTAAACACACATTCCCTGCTTGTTTGGACAAGATGACTGACTTATTCCTAAGACGGGTAGTATGCAAGACACAGAATAATATAAGAAGAGTTGCAGTATCTTACAATGTTAGTTTTAATTTTGTTTAAATGGGCGCATTAAAATATTAGTCAAATTATAAAAAGGTATGTATCTAAATCTATGTTATACATAAAAGTATCACAACATCCTAAATTAGTGTGAATTAAATGAAACACAGTGAAGATCTTCATCAAAATGAATGTAATAAAGTTATCTGAATCTACATTATTATAGTCTATGCCATTATTAAGTACATTAATAACTAATGACATTATCTGTTATGATGCTATACCTGTTACAACTGTGAAATCCACTGCTATGACTAGGCTACCTGAACAGCAATAAAACCAGTCTGTGCATCCATTTCCTGACTGGACATAACTCCCTCAGAGAACTAACGTATGGACTCTTAAGATTTGTTATCGTTGTCATTTTTTTACAATTTGGTAGTGAGTGATGCATGCACACATGCACATGCAATCACACACACACACACACACACACACACACACACACACACACACACACACACACACACAGATGCACACAGTATAGATGCAGATATATCCATTTACCTAGACATAGACTCGTATATATTAAAAAGACTGTAATAGCCAAACACATGTCTTTAATGTGTAGCAAAAAATGTGATCATATGAGATAATCATTAAGGAACCATACTAGAGTTAACCCCTGACATAGTATAAGGTTACATGTGTTAAAAGAAAATTGCATGTTCCAGTCTTGAGTTGTTGTCCAACAAAACTAGTTAAACAGATTTCTTAACACAGGTTGCCTGTGTCGTAAATGTTGTTAGATTATGCTTTGCAAATATGCCTGCAGTCTGAATCTCTTGAGTTTTATATATATATATATATATATATATATATATATATATATATATATATATATATATATATATACACAAGAGAGAGAGAGCAGAGTGATGGAAATAGCAAAAACAGGGTCTGCATGCACAAAGTTCCACCCAAAGCACAATTAAAATAATGTGGGGGGAGTAATCAAGGGGTGTGAAATGTCACTTTGACTTGATGTTGCCATATAACCTTGGTTACTCTTCTTCATGTTTAAAGTCATAAAAAAATTGCCCAGCAACATCTCTTTGGATTGGTTTTGCTTATGTTCTATATCTTGCATACCTGTAACAATGATAACCTTTTATATATGGTTAAAATATATTTTGTTTTTTAAGTTAATGCTGAAATTAGCATCAAACATGAAAAAACTGCAATATCAACAGGTTAACCTTGGAAATACTTCTGTATAACATATTGCTATTCACTAATATTATGACTTTTTTAGAGAGTGCACACTTCTAACTGCACACCTTTTTTAAAACTTGTTTGGACAACATTTGGAAGTAAATCATCATGCATTTATTTACCTACTGATATCTTTTTTTCTTCACTGAAGGTCTAAAACCTGTTGCAGTATGGATGGGTGAAAGAAAGTTCTATCTGAATGCAGTTTGCATAGGTAACTGCAAAGGACAATGCATGGAGTTTCCTTGTAAGTGTTATATACAAACTCTGGTTAATACCGAAGTCTGCTGCTTTCACCTAGCATGTTTATAAGACTTCTTGCTTTGTCAACCCATTCCTTTTTGGGCAAAGAATGCCCTGAATCTTTAACAACTTCCTTGAAATGCATTCACTAGTGCTCATGCACATTTAAGTCCTCAAAGATTTTTTACAACAAAACCATCTCTACAGTTTTGATAGTGTATACATTTTCTGATTTGTCCATAAAAAGACTTAAACGTAAAAGAAAAAAGTCATGGACATTCAGAATTGCCATTTAACTGAAACACCTGATATCCTTAAAGGGTAATTTACATATATCCCATGTTGCCTCTGATTCAAGAGGTTTAAGGTATCACACAGTGGAAATTCTAGCTTTGCTAGATTTTTCTTTGATAGTGTATATATTCAAACATCACTCCTTGTTCTATGATAAAACCTTCTTTAAACTGCATTTTAATTGCATGCCTAATAAGTAATCTCTACACAGAACTGTAAGCAATGCCGCAATATAATTTGAAACCTGCATGACGCATGCAAAACAAACAAACTTCCCCAAAACTATAAATATAAGTCAACATTACATCACCAATGGGAATTTCATAATCACCAGAAGAAATTCTTGCATACAAGAAATTCATTGGTGTTGTAACTGTTTATAAACATATTGTACAGTTAACTAGTCAGCTATTTCCCATAATAAGCAAGAAATTATTTCTTACAACAGCAAAGGCTGCATCATCATAGTACACTGAAATATATGCGTTCCTAAATACTCAGCAAAATAATGATAAGACGTATGAACAGTTGCCAGTCATAATACTGTACTGGAGTCAAAAGGTGAAGGAAACTATAATGACCTATACAGTATAATTCTAGTGGTGATTCCTCTTTCCAGCAATTTGAGAATTGTTATGTCTTAGCTATTTGACAGTATTCCTTTCACAGCACTTGGGTCTGTCTTATTTGTGCCCTTTCTACACCATAAAAGGGAGTCTTCTTATCTTTTAGATTCGAAAGTATGGAGGATGGCTACATACAGTTGTGTTTTTTAGATGCTTACATTAAAATGTAGCATAAAAATGTAGTTATTTAAAGTAATCATCACAGCAGTTGATACTTGATGGTGCAAAAGAGAGAGAGAGAGAGAGAGAGAGAGAGAGAGAGAGATGTCAGTTTGGTTTCTTACTTATATCTGCCGGCACCAGACTGTTTTTCCCACAATCAAAAAACTTCCCTGATGATATGTGGTATCCATCTAATGTTGGTGTGCCGATATCATTTTCTGGCATGCAATACTGTACAAGGGTGGTGTTACACATCATCTTTACTTCCTCTAGTGAGAAACTTAATAATAAAACTATACCAACATTACACATTCCCAAGACTATAGGCAATGCAAATACCAAGCAGACAGACACATAGAAACAGAGATTTTTAATTCATGGTAACGAATACAGGTCCAACTAACCTAATAGAATACACTGTAACCTGCTGTCCTCACATCCAAGGATTACCTTGTGCATGTACCATGCATTTTTGATTTTTTTTACTGTTTTGGCCCTTGTGCTCCTTCAGGAAAGCTATTCCAGTTACCCCCTTCTTTGTTTTCTTTCTTTAAGACGATACATGTTAATCTCTTTCAGCTTTTCTTCCGTTGCAGAGTGTGCGGTGTGTTATTGCTCTCCAAAGTGTTTCTATCTTGTTTCTGCCAGTATGCTGATGACAGCTGTCAGGAAATAATACCTTTCAGCTTTCTCTAGCAGCAGTTTCATCCTGTACATGCCATTATTGTACTCCCTGCACTGGTGCTTTCTTATACTGCTTGCCTAGCATCTGATATGTTGTCCCCCAGGTCCCCTTTGGTTTTCATCATTGCTACAACTCATCCTCATCACATAAAACTGCATACTGCAATAATTTGCATTTCTTTTTTGTTTTGCATCAAGCTAAATCAATCTTGTTTAGATCATGCATCTTACTGTACCTTATTTTATATATCAGGGCTGTTGTCTAACCTCATGGCATCAGCTAAAGACAGACATCTGCTTCCAGGACTTTGGTAAGGTAACTTATAACTGTCTTTCGGCTTTTCCCGGTTAGGGGTCGCCACAACGGAACTCCGGTCCGCTAATGATTGGCAGCAGAGATTTATGTGCTGGCTTGCCGGGCCAAACGCACAACCTTCAGCGAAGGAACACCCATTCACGCATGTCGACACACAGAAGACGCTCTAACTGAGAATCGAATGTGCAATGTCTAACTGTGAGGTGACAACGCTACTGCAGCACCACCACTGCAGTACTAGTAAGGTAACTTATAAAGATTTTAAATAGCTTTTATTATAATACTGAGCATTTTGTTGCCTTATTAGCTAACATCCTGTATCAAACTGAACTGTTATATTGCCAAGACCTTAGCCATGTTATCATCCAAGAAATTGCTCCAAATCTGACTGATGTTTTCTCTACCTTTTTATATGGTGTAGTGTCAAGTGCCTTTTTAAAGTCTAGATGAGCTCCATTCACCAATAATTTCTAATGCAATGCCTGGGTTACACAGTCAATGAATTTTAGTCAATTTTCATAAGTATGGGTACTTACTGTACAAAAGAAAGAAAGAAAGAGAAAGAAAGAAAGAAAGATGGGTTATAAATCTATTCCGCGTTTGGGACTTGAGCCCCATATGCTTGTAGATATTTTTTCAGCAGTGATTCAATAATTTATTTGTTGTGGACGTCAGACTGTAATATCCTAAAGAGGGATGAGGAATTCTATGTGCACTACAGCAGATTCTGCCATTCTTGTAGCTACTGTTAGTGCAGCAGTGCGAGGTGCTCAGCCTGTCTTTCTTAGAAGAGGCCTTTTACAGCAGTTTGATGGTTTGCTAGAAACCAAAGTAGCATTTCATCTTTGATACAGATGGAGTGCTTGGTAATTATGGAAGGTTATCTTGCAGAACAGCAGTATCAAACCCAGTTCTATCTGAAGTTTGAACATTCAGTCTGTAATGTTTGGTGATTGTGTGAAGAGCTGCCTGTAACACAACATTATAAATGCTTTATGCAGATGCTCTAGTCTAAAAAAAGCAACTGATATATTGTTTATAATAAAAATTAATGTAATATTAAAATAATAGTAAAATAATGGAAACAGAGAGCCTGTCTTTCTCATGCCTTAAATTCTGCCATCATAGTATCTAACCTGTGTGTGAGCATTCAACATTGTTATCTATATTTTTCCTTGTATTCTCTTTTTTTTTTAAAGAAAATTGCCTTTGCATTGACTGATTCAGAGTAGAAGCTGATACCAGCTTTGGCAAGGAAAAGAGCCATTTCCAATGGCTACACTGTACAGGTGAATGTTCAATTTTGGCAGCTTATAAGGTAGAGCAAGAAAACCCTAAAACCTAAGAGACCCTTCTAGCTGAGGCCACATTAGTCAAGCATAAGTGTGATGTATGAGAGAAAGTTCATCTGCACTACGGTATCAGGTCCAAATGGATCTGGAATACTGTCTGACAGGAAAAGGCACCACATTAAAAGAATATGGGCAATAAGACAAATGAAGTGGTTATTTATTCAGGATTGTACCCTGACCAAAAGATCATTTTTTTTCTGATCAGGCATAGTAAGTGGTCTCCAAGTCAAGGCACTGAATGTATTATACAATATTAAACATATTACTTTCCTTTATAGTGAACAGTGTTGCTAATTCTTTACGGTAATATTGAAGTAGAACATTATTATACTCTCCTCACTCTTGCTGTAAGGCAAGGAAAAGTTACTTCCCATACAATAACTCGCCAGTCTGGTTATAAAAGACAAACATTAGGAGCAGTAATCCATTCTGAATAGTCACTTTGCCCAGCTCATTACTATGAGGGGCAGTTTCCTTTATCTGATTTATCTGAAATGGGCATAAAGCAAGAAATCTATGCAGAAGGAGCTGCCAATCTGTCACGGGGCACATGCATACTCAAAGAACATCAAACCTTGAGGGTGTACGAGGACATGCAAAATTTGCACAGAAGGTACAGCAGCCAGGAATCAAATCTGAGGACAAAGCAGTGTCAGCAGTGCTAATAACTGCATCATTTATATATAGCATCAGTGCAAAACTTCACCTTCCTCCAACAGTGTGACTATGATCCACTGAGCTGAAATTCAGCAATGCCCAGACATGCAATGAAACTCAAAATAAGAATAATCTGTCTGATGCATTAATTGATTGTGATCCAGCTATGAAAATGGAAACTTCAACAACAGTATCATTGGTGATGTTTTGAACAAAGAAGTGAGCAGGTGATAAAGCCTTCAATTTTACTGTTCTAAACTATGCTTTGCACAGCCTGCTGGGGATTTGAGAGTCCTCAGCTTATCAAATGTTTAGAAATAACCTTAAAGAACACATTTTAAACAAAATTATATCCTAATCTATAAGAATTTCCCAACCACACAGATTCCATTGCCTATATTATTATTAAGTCAGATTAACCATGTTTTCTGTATGGAAAACAATTACTTTCTAATAAAGAATAAAGTCCATATGTAAATATTACATACCTTGACACTGTGCCTCATATCACTGATGCACAAAAACTGATTTTAGTGAACATGATATACTTAACATCAACATATTCCTTATTTACTACATCTGTCTTTATACTGGTCCAGACTGAAACTTATCATTTGTGATCAGTGCTCTACCCTGGTTAACAAACTGAAATAAATACAAATATAAATCTGGGAACATTGCCAAGTAATTGATTCTCTATATTCAGTGAACAGCTCTAGGTGATGTGTACTTAGGTGTTTAGGTCTTTGCTTAGGGATCCTGCAAAGTACTTGTTCCTGCTCCAGTTTTGAAAAACAGTGTGCTTGTTTCAGTCAGATTTAACCCTGTGAAGAGTGCTAAGCAACAACAGCAATCTGGACCTAGGATAGCTTGTGTTGTCTGAGCAGAAGATCTCTTTGGACTTCAGCAAGTGATGGGAAGTATACTGGTCTGCTTCATGCTCTGTTGCACTCCTGGTAAAAAGGAAGACATCAAAAAATGGTTAAAAGTACAGGTTGGGTAAAAGTAGAGGCATTGTCATAAAATAGTAAATCAGTGTTCTGTTGTCAGTTTGGATGCAACTAAAATGAGATGTGGGGAATGAACATGTTTATTTATTCATCTATCTATTTATCTATCTGTCTATAGCTATATCTATATTTTAGCGATTGTTACAATGGCAAATTGCTAAATAACACGACCAGAAGATCACAAGATGAGAATGCCGGGGAATACTTGCTTGAACACTCGGACTTGCTCCCTCTTCTGGAGACGTTAACATTTGTTATTGTGTTCACGCACGTCAGAAGATTTGATATTCGACATTGTTTGAACAAGTAGTCGTCAGCATTCTCATTTTGCGGCATTCTAGTCATGTTATTTATGATTTGACATTTTAGCAATTGCTAAAATGATAGTAAACCTATATACATCTCCCTCTCTCTCTCTGTATATATATATATATATATATATATATATATATATATATATATATATATATATATATATATCTAGGACGTTTGCTCGACTAAGCAAATGTCCAAATCCATAAAACCCGAACTTTAACAAAAGCGCTTTTATCGAAAAAGCGCTTTCGTTAAAGCATGTGAAAAAAAAAAAACACTTCATTTACATTTTACACATTAGTGAGCAAACGTCCTAGATCTATCTATATATATATATATATATATATATATATATATACACACACACACACACACACACACACACACATACACACATATATACATACATACATACACACACGTATATATGTATGTGTGTGTGTGTGTATGTGTGTGTGAGTGGGAAGAAATCTTTCAGCTGATATACAAAATTCAGGGAACCCAAATGTTATAGGTTTTCCTCATCAGAAAATGGCTAACCATGGATGGGGATCTCTGTATGTCAAAACAATGGAGCAGTGCTGTGACTTATTGCTGTTAAACTGCTGTCATTTTCACTTGCTGGGGGAGTGAGTATATTTGTGTCTACATGCCTTAATCATAGTTAAACGTCAGAAGTGTCCACAGACGGAGAGTCGTTATTCTTAGAAGGGGAAGATTTTGTATGAAAGTAAATAGGAGTTGCTTTTAGACAGTACCAATGAACTTTCCATACAACAGGAAATCATTCTGATAAAAGTATTGATGGGTATAAGGAAACTGTAAGCAGTTAGATTACAAAATGGCCAGCTTTCATGCAGAGCTACTGAAGACACATGAAGATGCCTGCAAAAGAAAGAAAGAAGGAAGGAATGAAAGTGAGAGAAACACAAATTACTAGATTTATAGGGTAATGCAGGTAAAATGTTAGGTTACAGGATAAACCAGATTAAGATAACTCTCAGAATGATAGATTTTGAAGTAACACCTCAAGGACAAAAGTATTTACTTGTAAGGCTTAGACAGGAAGGTGGCAAGATCAATTTGCAAGACTGTAGATCAAAGGGCAGGGAGAGTTATTAGGCACCTAGATATTTACTGGGAAGTTACTTTCATTTTTTGAACAATTGTATGAAATAAAGACAGACTGTTAAGGAAAAACAGCTGAAATAGGAAACTTCATAAGCAAGCGCCCATCGCAAAGTCTGGAGCTTGATCAGGGAAATTGACTGAATGCAAAATGCTCCAGAAAATGAAGTAGAAACAATATTAAAGACTAAAAGGAGGAAGAAAAGCAGTGTCAGTAGTGCAAAGGGTAGCACACTCATCTTTGTTGCCAGAAGACCAGAAGGATGTGGGTTGTATTCCCACTTTAGGTGATTGGCTCACTCACACTGCAGTGCAGCATTTGGGGGTAGGGGGGTGCTGCACTCTTAAGAGTGTCGTCATTCAGATGACACCTTAAACCAAGGTCCCATCTACTTGAACTGATGGTATCTCAGGTAGATATAGAAGATCCCATTGCACCTATCTAAAAGAGTGGGGAAGGATATAAGCTGATCTTAGGTCTCCCTTGAAAGGAGGTCACCAGCTTAGTGGGACTAACCCGGTCAACAAGGATAAATAAATAAATAAATAAATGAAACACCCAAGCCAGATGCTCTACATTGAGGAATATATGTAATGTGAAATGCACATTTATTTAGGGCTTTACTAAACTATTAATTGTATGTTAGTAACTGAATATAACCTGACTACATGGAAACAAGACTTAGTAACCGTTATTCACAAACCAGGCAAGGTTTCTTCACAGGTTTGGCCATATAGATCAGCACTGGTACTTCTCATGATTATGTTATTTAGTGCACTGATTGCCAAAAATGAGCTTATATCCTCCCTACTGATTGATCTGGATCAGATGGCATTTGTACTGGGTATACTCATGGCAACTTATTGAAAAAAAGTATATGAATACAAGATGTTAATGAAACTAAGCAAGCAATGTTGATTGTATGCTTGGATGGTGAAAAAGAATTGAATGTGATTTGTTGACAGTATTTATTTAAAGTGCTAAGAGTAATAGGCTTTCTTGAGAGGTGGGTACATTTAATAAAATCTTAGCACAAATAAAGATAGGAGATAGACTCGTAAAGTTTACACAGAAGGCACACGCATCCACACATTCATGCCTAGGGCCAATTTTAGAGTGTCCAATCCACCTACAGCATGTCTTTGGGATGTGGTAGGAAACTGGAGCACCTGGAGGAAACCCACGCGACCTGCAGATTCTGCACAGAAGGAACCCCAGCCGAGGATCGAACCGGAGAGCCTCTTGCTGTGAGATGGCAATGCTAACCACTGCACCATGGTGGCTGCCCCTTTCTTCTTTTCAATATTGATCTTTAATCCTTAGCAAGTAGTTGAAGCAGATATAAGTAAAGGGTTATGAGCTGTAAGCATATATTCACAAGTTGGCAATTTACATGAATGACTTGCTTCTTTGTCAGATCATAAAAAGGAGTTGGTATTCATATTTCAGGGACTGTGTCAATGTGGTAAATTAGATATAAGAAAAACATATGAAAGACAAAGTTATAAAGATTAAGCATTCATCTAGTGATAGGTTATATGACGAGTACCCCTTTCTGTGTGGCTTCAGTAAGCCAATTTACTTAGGACTAACATTAACAGACATAACTGAAAGGCCACTGTCTTTAACATTAGGGAGCATTTTAAGTACAGTAAAAAATCTGTATGGCAAATCAAGGAATGTTTTCCAGGATATGACATACAGAATTGAGGTAGTCTATACATCTCATGTTTTTTTTAAATTGAGGAAAAGCTCTACAGCATTTATATGGTATGGAAAATTATAACTTTGCCAATGGAAGCAGGGTTAGATGCCCATGACTTTGAGACATATTAGAAGACAGCAAGGCTTAAAATGTTACAAGGGATGTAAGGCTGCAACCACTTTTCAGGATGAAAGGCCATCCTAATGCAATAATTGGAAGGGATCTGAGGAATCCCTAATTTATTAAGAGGCAGTAAGCTGGATAGAAAAAAGAAGGGTGCTGAGTGGAGCTAATAAAATTGATAAAGAACTCCTTAAAAGAGACATACACAGTAACTTGGTTGAATTTGCAGCCTCCAGCCAAATTTTATAAGAGTAGGGGCTGGAAGCAATAGAAATTTGAAGTCTGAATGTCTGTAGGGAATTAGTGTATTGGAATCATTTATTGATAGGATGAATCTAATGACATGGGAACACTACATGGATAAATGCACAATAAATTAATAGATAAATAACCAAATCCAAAATGCCGTCAACCTCTGAGGGAGACCAAAATGACTAAAGATAAATCCACCAAATGTAAAAAAAAAACAAAATTTTAACAAAACAAGCAGTGGCAGCCAGATGCTTTACAGGATTTTCAGGATTAACCAACCAGACATAATAGCCATCTCTGAAACCTGGCTAAAACCTCATATAAGTGACTCTGAATTCCTTCCCCCCGGATTTCACTCTCTTTAATCCGACCACCCAAGTAAAAGAGGTGGTGGTGTAGCTTTAATCTACTCCAACCACTTGTCCATCACTCCATATCCTAACCATATCCCTTCTTTCTCAAATGCTGAACTTGTCACTGGCCTACTAAAACTAAACATCCATAAAAGCATCTGTATCATCTCCCTCTACATTCCTCCTGATAACAACACCAATACCCTAGAAGATATTCTTTCCTGGACCTCCTCCAATATTAAGCTAGAAACCTACATCCTAGGAGATGTAAATATTGACTGGGGAAAAATCAACAGCCCTAATCCCACATCAACAACTAACCTATTCACCTTTACTCAACTTACCAATTCCATAACTAGACCTAATAAGACCAACCCCCCTGGCTCCATACTTGACTGGATCCTAGTATCTCATCCTAACAAAATCATAAAATCAGGAGTCATTCCTCACTCTCTAGGAGACCACCTCCCTGCCTTCACCATTTGAGCTGCTCCCTCTTCCTCACACTTCCATCAATACATTCATACTCGCAACCTAACTAACTTTAACCCCACTACTTTCACTGATTCCCTTAAGCTAACTAACTGGAACCCCCTAAAAATACTACCTCTAGACAAAGCTGTTGACTACTTTAATTCAACATTCTTAACAGTCCTTAACTCCCTAGCTCCAATAAGAAATAAAAGAGTTAAAACTAAAACCTCTCAATGGCTCATCAAAGACACAAAAAACATTATGCTACAAAGGGATAAAACCTGGACAATCTACCTCCGCAATAAACAACGTGAAACATTACTAAAATATAAACAGTTGAGAAACCTAGCCAAAAAACAAGTCATTAGAGACAAAAAGTCTTACTACGTCAAACTACAAGAAAATCATGCTAAAAATCCCAAACAATTCTGGAACTCTATTAATTCCCTCCTCAGGCCTGGAACAAAAAACAACCCCTGTCCTGACACCAGCAAATCTGACTCAGAAATTGCCGCACTATTCAATACAATCTTCACCTCTTCCATAGCTGAGCTTACTAAGACCTTTACCAGTAATAACCCTCCTCCCCTCCCTGCCCAATCCTCCCCTCCCTCCCTTTCCCACCCTAATTTTGAACTTAAACCCGTCTCCACCAATCTAATAAAGAAACTCCTTTACAAACTAAAGCCTTGCTCCAATGCCCCTGACAGCATTCCATCCTCCTTCTTAAAAATAGCTTCAGATGCTATTGCTCTGCCTATCAGCATCCTGATCACTAGATCTCTACTTGAATCTTACGTTCCCAAACTATGGTGAACTGCATATATTCTTCCACTCCACAAGGGTGGCAAAAATAACAATATCTCCAACTTCCGCCCCATAGCCATCCTCTCCCCTATCTCCAAAATTCTTGAAAAATGTATCCAACTACAGCTCTTACCATTCCTTACCAAATACCATCTACTCTCCCCTACCCAACACGGCTTCCGCCCAGGACACAGTACTAACTCCGCCCTTCTCTCCTGCTTACATTCTGTTAATTCAGCCCGTGACTCCAGTAATTTGGTATCTTCTGTCCTGCTGGACCTATCCAAAGCTTTTGATACCATCTCCCATACCCACCTTTTAAATCATCTCTCTAATCTTAACCTTTCCCAAAAAACCCTTTCTTGGTTCTCCAGTTATCTTTCAAACAGATCCCAAGCAGTGAAATGGATCCAAGCCGCATCCTCTTTCCTTCCTACTCCCACTGGAGTATCCCAAGGTTCCATACTAGGCCCTTTGCTATTCAATATATGTATTAACGACTTCCATAAAGTAATTCCTAACTCCAAAATTGTACAATACGCTGACGATTCCACTTTGATTTGCTGTGCCACTAACCTAGCAGAGCTCCAATCTCTGACTCAAAATGCCTTCTCTACCACTGAAAACTGGATGCTCCTAAATCACCTCTCTCTTAATGCCAATAAAACCAAGATCCTTCTATTCTCCCCCTCTAAATCATCCCTTCTTGATGTAAACTCTCTTCATATTACCAGCCTTAACAACTCCCCAATAGAGATCGTACCCTCTGCCAAACTTCTCAGTGTCACTATTGACAATCAGCTAAAATTTAACTGTCATATCCAGCTAAACATCAAAAAACTCACATAAAACTTGGCCTACTTTACAGAAACAACCACTTCCTCTCTCCTTCCTCCAGACTAACTCTTGCCTCTGAAGGAAGGCCCCCAGTCTTCCGAGACCTCCCCAGAATACCCTTCTGAGGAGCACCCTCGGAAGAGAACATGCAAGAGGAAGCATGTAGACTCCTTGGATGAGTCCATCACTCGGACACTGACCTCGAGGAGTCAGAAGGGTCCCCCAGGTCATCCTCTGATGATATCTCCTTTGTAGATATCTTAGAGATCCTAAAGCAGAGAGGTGGCTGGCCCACTGTCACCCCTTCTGATGAGGAGTCAGTGTACCTGAAGGCTTTCAGGTCTCAACCTTCAGCCTCTTGGGTGTCTCCACCTTTTGATGAGCTCCTGGACCTAGTTAGTCGAAAGGTGTGGGAAACTCCTGATGCCATGGAACCAATCCCCAAAAGACTCAACAAATTTCTCTCAGCCATCAAAGAGAAAGAGTTTTTGACCAAAGGTGTGCCTGTAGATGCCATGGTGGTGGTGGTAGCCACAAAGAAGGAACTAGTGGAGATGTCTACATTTGTTCATCAACCAAGCAAGGAGTCTTGAATGATGGATAGATACGAGAAGCGTATCTTCTCTTCAACAGCTTTTACTCTCAGATTGCTGAATTACCTCACACATTTCACTAGGCTTCAAAGAGATCTCCTAAAGGAGCTAGGAGATACTCTCCAAGGTACATCAACTGAAGGAGTCCCTGAGAAAGTTAGTGCTTAGTTGTTCACCTTAAACTCCATTGTTAAATCCTCCATGAGGCTGATCTCCTATGCAGCAGATGGAGCGAGTAGGGCAGCGGGTTCAGGGGTTTCCCTTAGGAGACACTCCTGGATGCGCTTATGCAATTTTGTGGAGCCCTTCAAATCTACTTTTACCAACACCCCCTTCGACGGTTCCTCTTTGTTTGGACCAAAGGTAAAAGATACACTCACCAGGTGTGAACAGGAAGGGAAAACTCTCTCTGCCATGGGAGTAAGTTTTACCGTCCCTTCTAGACCATACCTCAAGGGTCAAAGAGGTGGAAAAATGTGGTTCAAGAAATCCCAGAGGTTTTTCCCAGACACATAGGGTGATTCCTCCTTCAGAGGCAGGGGAGGAGGAGCTAATGATAGATGTTGCCCTAGAGGCGGGGGGGGGGGGTGTCCAAAAAACCAGGATGGCCATGATTCCTTTTGTGGCCATCCCTATTAGTGCTCCTGATGTGGGGCCCAGCTGTGCTTCTCTGGAGCCAGTCGGGGGTCGCTTATCTTTGTATCTAGAAGCCTGGCTCAACATCACCCAAGACAAGTGGGTACAAAGAATAATCACCAGAGGATATGCCATACCATTTTTTCTTCCACCCCACACCTCCAAGAAGATCCCAGATGTTCCACTCAATCACAGGGATAAATCAACCTTAGAAGTTCAAAAGTTGCTTTCAAAGAGAGTCATCTAAACCATCCCCACAGACCAGATAGGATTCGGAACTTACTCTAGATTCTTTTTAGTGCCAAAATGAACAGGGGACTGGAGGCCCATTTTGGACCTCAGCAAATTAAATGAATCAGTAAAGAAGTCCAAGTTCCGAATGGTAACCCTGCAGTCTATACTCCCTCTATTAGGGAAAGACAATTGGATGTGCTCCATAGACCTCCAAGATGCGTACTACCACATCAAAATGGACAGAGCATCAAGGAGTCATCTACGCTTCTGGCTGGGAGCCAGTCATTACCAATTTCATGCTCTGCCCTTTGGTTTCACCACAGCCCCCAGGGTGTTCACCAAGTGCATGGCAGTAGTGACAGCTCACTTGAGACATTGTGGATTCCAAGTCTTTCCGTACCTGGACGACTGGCACCTGACCGCCACCACCAGGCACCTACTCCTACAAGCCAGGGATTCGACCATCCAGCTCTGTTCCCAGCTAGGAATTAATGATAAATTGGGAAAAGTCTGCCTTGTTGCCCTCTCAATTTGTGACTTTTATAGGTGCAGAAATAGACACAGTCGCCATGATAGCTTGTCTTCCTGCAGACAGAATTCAAAACCTCAGACAACAGATATACAGCTTACTTCCTCAACAAAAAGTCAAGGCCAAGACAGTACTGAAACTTTTAGGGACCATGGCTTCTACCATAACTCTAGTTCCACTAGCCAGATTGCATATGCGAATTCTTCAATGGCTACTTTTTCCCAGTGGTCTCTTCAACAACTGCCTCTGTCTCATCATATTCTCATAACGGAATCTTGCAAAAAGGACCTTCGTTGGTGGATTCAGCCCGAACAACTGATGACAGGAACACCCTTCCTTCCTCGCCAACCCATTGCTACTGTGACCACGGATGCCTCCCAGATAGGGGGGGGGGGGCATTATCTAGGCAGGACTGTCCAAGGCACATGGCAAGGTCACAAGGCTCACTTGCATATCAATGTCCTAGAGATGAGAGCAGTGCTACTAGTGTTGCAAGCACTTCACAACTTTCTTCCTCTAGGGACAATAGCAATCCAGTCAGACAATATGTCAGTGGTATGGTATCTAAACAAGCAAAGAGGAACCAGATCTTACCCCTTTTATTGAGAGGCTCTTTGTGTTTGGCAGTGAGCTATATCTTCCCAGCACTTTCTAGTAGCAACGCATATCCCGGGGACAACCAATGTGATAGCCGACAAGCTCAGCAGAGCAAACTTGATGCCGCATGAGTGGTCTCTGAATCAGAAAGTAGCAGAACAGATTTTCTGCAAATAGGGACAGCCCTGCTGCGATCTGTTCGCCAGTCCAATCAATGCCAAATACAGCAGCTACTTCTCCCTTATCCCCCCTCCAAGGGAGTCACCGAGAGACGCACTTCTTCACAATTGGTCTCTGGGATGGTGGCCTAATGGTTAAGGTGTTTGCCTTACAAACACAAGGTACAGGGTTTGAGTCTCACAAGGGATAATTGGCTAGGCTTAAAATGGTTCATAAGGGCAGTTAGCTTAGTACTAACCTATGAACCTATGAACCTTTATGCATTTCCCCCCTTTCCGATCATATCGAAAGTGATCCAGAAAGCAAAGTCCTTGGGAAGCAAAATGATTCTGATCACTCCTTACTGGCCTCATCAGGTTTGGTTCCCCTTTCTCAGGCCTCATCTCCTAGATGATCCATGGACTCTGGACCTAGTTTCAGACCTCTTGACACACATTAGGTTCCTTTCACCCCTGCCTCCACACCCTCAACTTGACAGCGTGGCTGCTCCACTTCCATCCGTAGTCAGGCTTTATGATTTTTCACCTGCAGTGACCCATATCCATACGCCTTACCACAAACCTTCCACGAGGAATTTATACCCTAGCAAAATGGAGAAGATTTTCTTTCTGGGCAAAAGAGAAAAATGTAGATCCTTACACAGCGTCCATCCCCTTGGTGTTAGAATTCCTAACCAAATTTTTCCATCAGAGACCAGCTGCTGCTACAATTGAAGTTCAACTGGCAGTGATATCTAATTTTCATTTGGGACAACATGAGCCTAATCTGATGGTTCACAGATTGTGTAAAACTTTCCTTAAAGGCATTACCTTACTGAGACCTCCCTTTCAGGAACCTGTATCTCCTTGGGATCTAAATTTCATTCTGTCCAAACTTACTTCCCTGCCTTTTGAACCCGCATTATTGTGAACTGAAGTTTCTGTCTTGGAAGACCATTTTTCTAGTAGCTATTACATCTGCTAGAAGGGTGTCAGAGTTGCAAGCACTGTTGATCAAACCTCCTTACTTGATTTTTCATAGAGACAGAGTTTCCCTTTGTACAAACCCTTCCTTCATCCCCAAAGTTTGCTCTCAGTCTAATTTGAACCAAACTATCAAACTGGCTGTAATTTTTTCTAATCATTCAAACAGTGCAGAATATAAATTTCATCAACTTGATGTTCACAGACAGTTACAGTTCTACCTACATAGAACTAAGGAATTTAGAAAATCAGACCAATTGTTTGTATCCTTTTCTGAAACCAGGATAGGTCTGCCAGTCTCTAAAGTAACTCTATCTAATTGGATTTCCAACTGTATCTCTTTTATCTGCTCTTCCAATGGAAAGAACCTTCCATTTAAAATTAAGGCTCATTCCACAAGATCCCTATCCACATCTGTGCCTTTCAAGCCAGCATTCAAATTGACAGTATTTGTGCAGCAGCAACTTGGGCTACCCCTCATACCTTTATTATTCATTACAAATTGGATTTCACCTCAAGGGGTAGAGCCTCCTTTGGTTCCATGGTTCTTAGGAGTATATTCCCGTGAGCCACCCGAGAAAATGGTGCTAGGGACGCTGTACAATATGTAAGAATGAAGGTGAGATAGGACTACAGAACATAAAGAAGTTATGTACTCACCATAATGTTCCATGTTTGTAGAACATCTCGCCCTTCATTCTTACGAACTCACCCACCTACCCCCATCCATGTATCCTTGGGGGATCTTGAGACAGGATAGTATTGCTTTTGGTAGGGTGGAGACCTTTCATCTTTGCTGTTTCTTGTGGATAACCTTTCTATCACTTTTATAGTCAGCAACAAACAAGATCTGGGAATTCTTACTAGTGCACTATGGGATACCTACCTTGCCACGAGCCAACTAAGAGACTTTGAGCTTTGTAATTGGCCGAGTCAGAGCAGAAGATCGGCTCTGAACCCATATTTAAGAATGAAGGGCGAGATGGACTACAAACATAGAACGTTATGGTGAGTACATAACTTCTTTTTATTGTTGCATTTTATGTTTTTCATAAGGTTGGCCCCCTGAAAATTTTCTTGGAGCTGAAAACTCTTGTCATGACATCACAAAAGACTGAACCCACAATATCTCACTACCTACCTTAATGTATAAACTACTGCATTAAAAGCAAATCGCATCAGTAGCAGTTTCATACATTCTAGAAAATTATCAATTGGGCCTTGGAGGAGGTGGGCATCTTACAATGAAAGTTAATACACAAAGATGTAGTAATGAAACCACAATGTAAATAAGAAGCTGCACTTCTAAAGAAATAAGATGCTTTTACTTACAGGGAAATTAGGTTTTGAATTTAATTCAGTACTACTTCTGGTACTGGGGATGAGTGTAAGCCATTGCCTAATGCTCACCTTTATATCATTTTGCGGCTGTGGTTATAGAAAAAATGAGTAAACTGTGAAACCAAAAACAATCAAATGGCACACTGTAAACTTCATCTTTGCAGCATCACTTGTAACTTTAGCATAAGGAATATAAGTGAAAATTAAATTAATTATAAAGCAAAGATGATTCAGAAAGTGATCAAAACTCTTTTACCATTGGTGGGGAGATTGCATAACAAAGTGCAGCTTAAGTAACCAAACTAAAGCTAACCACAATGGCCAGAAGTATAAATTTCTAATTACATTGCTGTGGTATCGTTGCATAGCGGCATTACTGAAAAAGAACCACCTTATTTTTTGTTTAATGATGACATAGTATAAAGCAGATTTGATTCCTTATCCAGCTCTTCAAATCAATGTAAACCAATGGAGGCAGTTTCAAGACGTATTGTACATGTGTATAAACATGACAGTGCATTCACAATATCTGTTTTTAATGCCATTTTGTCACTGTTAGTATGGCTGTTTTAAGGCTGCTGCAGTACAATCATTTAGTACACTGGAGAGTAACTAATCATTTAAGCAGAGAAGAAGCAAATCTGTTTAACTTTTTGTATATTGTATTTGAGAGGAGCTTGCTATTTTTGTGAAAAATCTTCCGTTCAGTTTCCAACTTAGCAGTGCTTATAAATTTGCTTTTCATTTGTTTCCTTGTAACTACTCTGTTACCTTACATAATGTTACCAAACTTGGTCAGAAACATCCGATTTTAAGAGAACATGACACTTCAGTGGGACACAAAATATTTGTAGTATCTAATATAATTACTACTGTCCTCCCTGCCTTTTATTAGATATGATAATAAATACCCATGACTCTGGTCAATTTTTATTGGTTAATGTTTCTCCATTATTCTTAGTTATGTATGCACGTTTAAATAATTAGGTTTTGAATTTAATTCAGTACTATTTCTGGTACATTTGTCTTTAATATCCAGTTTGGGCTTTGTGTTGTGCTCAGTTTGCTGTTGTAATAAATTGTTTCTTTAGGGATCATGTGACTGCTGGTATAAGAGTTAACTATTTGATGTAAACAAAAGCAGATTACATGTACAGGTTCTGTTACAGTGGTAATGCATGAAAAATATACGTTTGACGAATTGCAAATGCAGAATGTTTGGCAGCTCTTATTAGCTGATTTTTATGACAAGGAGGAAAAGCATGTATTTGGTAAAATAATTGGACAAATATGCAAGTATAGCACACACACAAAACTATCTAACAAATTAACTAATACTATGTTTAATGTCATCCAATGGAAGGTTGACGAAAAATATTTTCCAAGTTAATATATGAACCATAAAGTATAATTTTTAACCATATGCCCTAATTAGCTGTATATGTTTTCTTATTTTCATAATGACAGGAAAAAAAACAAGCTACACTTCATGTTATGGCCCATTAATTTTCTCTGACATAAACGCCTACTCAATTCACTTTTGCTGTTTATGTTATATTAGTTTATGAAAGACGGCAGCTTTAGTCTTAATTCCATGTGTAACAACATATGTTACACGAGTCTTTTCTATCACATTGAGGGTAACAGTTTGATTTTGCCATATGTCTGCTTTATCTGACTCTTAGGTGAGCGGTGCCAAGAAATCTTTAAGACGCTCCTAGATATGTTCAGTAGAGAACTTAATTATGTGGTATGTGTCATATCAAAATATAATGGAGCATGCTTTTACAGAGAAATGTTGCGAGTGTTTTGTCCAAGCCTCCCTAATTCTGCTTTACATTTCTATTAAAGCATTCTTGCCATAATATAATCTTATTTCATTGTAGTACTGATGATTTTTTGATATTTTTAAGAAAAATTTAATTAATCATATTATTAGGTATTTTTCAGCCAATTATATTAAATCAGTTCTGCCTTTAAACTAATAAGCCTGAAGTAGATTTATGAGGTGGTCTACTTAATATTATAGTAATCCTTTTTTTGTGATTGTTTCCACTGATATTTGCTAGTTACACTTCTGGTATAGGTTATGGTATGAGACGTAATGACTGCTACGAACAGTCTACAAACATTTAAACAAAGAAGCTATTTGTTTGTCTTAATTGTTGACTTGAAGACAGCTATACAGGAAGTCACTTAAGAAAATCATATTTGGGGAAATATAACACTGATAACATCACATATCAGCAGGCTAAGCCTTGGAGGCACCATTATGATAGATAGTAATAGGCAGAGGATTTGTATATGATAGGACTGTCTTTGTGAGCTGGTTACATTATCAGAGCCTTCAGACACTCAAGTGAACATGTGGAAAGGCAGTCCCATGCAGATACAGATGCAGTGTAACCCCCGTATAATACACAGAAAATTAGTTGTAACATGCATATATACTATAATTCATCTTGAGTATATTGACCTATGAAACTCATTTTGTCATCTTGATGAAAATCCTGAGTGCAGTGCAGTCATGTGTGTTTGGAGAATGGGTGACTTGTACATTGGCATACTGACTGAGGAATGAACGTTCTCCAGCAGGATGTTAATCTACAGGTAATGCCTGCTGAAAAATTAGTCCACCACTTCTCAGCAGCCTATTAAGCTGCTGTGGAAATCAGACTGAAAAGAAGCTAAAGGCCACCATTATTTCATGCTCATTAAGCAGTGCTTTTGTTGTTTAGCAAATGTAAAAATTAAAAAAATAAATAAATAAAAAAAAAAAAAAACAGTGTGTGTACATATTTGTGTGTGTGAGTGTATGTGTGCATGAAAGTGAGATTGATCAAGCTATTATTTTACACTTGCTAAACAGCGCTTTTGTTGTTTAGTGAGTGTAAAAGTAAAATAAACATAAAAAGAAAGAAAAGTGTGCATATTTGTGGTGTTTATATTTCTGTCTGAATGTGTGAGTGTATGCATGTTTGCATGCATAAAAGCAGAAGTGTGTTTCTGTGTGTGTGTGTGTGTGTGTGTGTGTGTGCGTGTGTGTGTGTGTGTATGTGTGTATATGTATGTGTCATCCCCATACAATTTTTATACAAATAACAAAATTACCACTGTAGCTGTTGTCTACTACATGTGGTTGCACTGCAATTACCCATGAATTCTCATGTTATTATTGAATTTGAATTTGGTCTTTGACATGATTTTCCATATATGGACATTGACTCTGTGCCATATTCTGTTGCTCATTTGTTTTTTATTACTTAAAAAACATAGTTTCTCCTATTTTAGTTTTGCAGTGGTATCATTTCCTCTGGTCTTTAGCATTTGTTTCAGAAATCACAGTTAAGTGACTGGCCGCCCAGACAGTAACCATTTGAAATGTTGGGACCCGCTATAGTGAGTCCTGAAATGCTGAGACTGAATAGCCGAATGTTCGGACTTACATATACTAAGTCCAGGATGCCATGTCTCAGAATATTCCCTTTTCTCTGAGGTATGGCGATCTCGGAGTCAGTATATATAAGTTGAGGGGTGAGGGTGCAGGGGGGCTTGAAGCCCCCCACCCTCACCCTCTTCCCGCACAAAGAAGTTTTAAGGAGAAGAGTAATTTTTGAGATTCACTATTCTGCTGCGTTCTTCAGTCTTTTTCTTTTGGCTTTTTAGCACTTGGCATTTCAAGTGCAGACATTTCAATAGGGAACCATACCTGACACCATGTGTCTGTGCAGAACCTATATGCAGTCCTTAGGATCATGACTCCTGCACATATACATGGTGTCTTTCATCGTTGCACTAGTGCATTCCTTTTTTAATGTTAAAAGTTAACTTTTAAGTTTAACCAAACCAGACGAGATACACAGCAGTAAACACTGGGTATATTAAGACTGCAGTTTACAGTAAGTAACCTAAGTTTGGCACTTAACTAAGACACTAATTCCATAAACAGCATCAAGTTCCTGGCTTACACAGCACTGTTTTATTTGAAATAAGTTGCTTACCATTCATAATGAACTGTGATAAATGACAACCCTCACCATAAAGGATACATTTCTTACAAAAATGTGGTAGGCTCCAAAACTGTATGATTCAGTGTATTGACAACTACCCTTCTTTCTGTCTGTATTTACAATGTTTTGTATAATCTCTGTCCTTCATATGAGAGGCAGAAGAATGATGCCTGGCTGAGTCATTAGGGTAACCTTGGACACCTGCATGTGATTTCATGCAGTGTTTAGTCCAGTACCATATGTTCTTTGTAGTAGCTGCCCTTGCAGACCATTTTAAATCTAGCCAGTTTTCTGTTTTGCGCTTGAAATAACCTGTCCCATTTGGTTATAGCTTGGCCTTACCCATGCCATGGTCAATAATTATGTATTACCGCTAATGAGAATAATTGGCATCAAACCACAGATAATCTGAGGAGACCCGTGCATGAGATAAAGCATTTAGGAGATGCCTCTGTCCAGTGGCAGTACAGTGGGCAATTCTGGGGTAACGTTTCTGTTTCCCATCCAGGTATTTAAGCTGCGCATAAATATGGAGAGGGATGAACATTGTTTTATGTGGATGGGGAGTCTGTCCAAGAGCAGTGATATCCTCTGTGAGATATACCTGTCCCTCTAAACCATTCTGTTAATGTTGCAGAAGAGGTTTAGATCCCTAGACTGAGTATTTCTGATGCCATTTGACTTGCTGATGTGCAGTAAATCCATCAGCAATCGGTCAGATGATATGTTGTATGCCGGGCATGTGATACCTAGTATGCCAGGCACAGGTCACCTCTTAGCAATCTATAGGATACCAAGTATAGTGACAGGACTTTGAGTTGATCCATGTAGGACACGTTGTTTATACCTTTATCCTTTTAGTAAGGTATCTCTGTGAGTGTTCCAGCTGTTGCACATGTCTGATCAGATACATGTGAAAAGTTGCATTATATTGAATAACTGGCCCAATGAGGGTGAATAATGGGACACTATGACATCCTTAAATCTAGACACAAACCCTTTGATTATAAGCTGTGCAATATAAAAGGACTTTCTTACAAAAAAGGACACAAATTGGTCAAAAGTTAGGTCACTGTCCATATAAGTTCCCAAATCCCAAACTTGGTCAATTCTTAAGGGTGTATTGTCAATGTGATAGTTTTATTTTGTGCCATTTAGTTTCAGTGTATATGATTTTGGCACCAATTATTTATTTGGGACAAACCTTCCTGCAGGATGGCTAAGTCATTTGGGGATTCAATGGCTGCTCCTAGCTTGCAGTCATCTGCAAACTTAGTCAGCCAGAGTATTTTAGTATTGCTTTTTACTTCAGAAAAGTAGATGGCAAACAGGAGAGGAACTAGGCCTAGGGGACTCCACTGGTGACTGGTCTCTTTGTGGAGGTCACTTCCCCTATTTTGATTTATCTGCATCCTATTTGTGAACCAGTTGGTAATCCAGCAGGTGATATAAGGGTTTATTCCCAGTTTACTTAGCTTTTCTACTATGTTGAGTGGGGAGTTGTGTCAAATGCTTTGGCCAGGTCAAGGTGTGTGGTGTGTACCATTTTCCTTTCATCTGTTGCTTTGGTGACCTTTTAAAAAAAATCCACCAGGTTGAGTAAGCATGACCTGCCCTTGATGAATCTAATAACCAACCAAGTTTCGCTCTAGAGAAGCCAAATAAGGGTCCAAAGACTTGAAACAACGAAGTTGAATAAAATGACTTTAATAACACACCAGTCTAACGCTGTACTCCAAAAAACTGCGTTTTCGAATATCTTCGTCAGAACCAAAAACATACATGATGAATCTAAACTGAGAGGGGTCCATCGTTTGACTCAAAGGAAGTCTCAGTCTTGTAAACAATGTCAGAGGTCTGTCCTTGACATTTAACACAGCAGTATTACCTGTATCCTGACATTAAGTTGCCATGTTAAGTGGTGAAAATATGATGTGAGCTGTCTGTCCAACTCTATTGTGAAAAGCTTTATTAAGGAAGTGTGGGGACAGATTGTCAGCAGAAAATATTTTGGGATCCAGTGAGCTGGTCAAAGTTCTGCTAGAAGGATAAACATTTTAAAGAATGATTAGTATCCCCAGGTGCTAGGGAATCATCAAGCAACCCCCGTGGCAGAGGGGGACAGGTTCTGCATGAGATCAATTGTTTTTATAGGCCACTGAATAGCCACATGACTCTATAAGGTCTCCATGTGAAGGACAATGCTATGAAGGGGGGGTTTATTATTACTGTTAAAGCAGGAGGCTTCAGTGGTGGCTGGTGACTTCAAATCAAAGAGGGGCTGCAGGAGACAGCTGAATGGGTGGGGTCAATTGGAATGGGTGTGGCCAACTAGAAAGGGGAGGAGCTATGCTCAAAACCACAAAAACTGTAACTTTAATTAAATACTCTGCCCTGGGTGCCAAACCATCATTATGCGAGTCCAATCAAAACAAAATGAAGTGTAGAAGAAAAAACATATTTCAATCCATTGGCTGCATGACAGCTTACTTAATATCTAGATGGAAATAAACAGGTTGTAAGGCATGAAAAAATAAATTACTTTTTAAATACATTACTGGAATGCTAGTCAAAATCAAGTATAAGAAAAACAAGCAGCACTCAACTCAAACCACTTTTCCTTGTACTCCAGTTCTAATTATAATTTATATTCAGCTTTATTAAAGTACCAAGTAACATGCTGAAAGTAGCAATCTCTGTGGTACCCCCACTTGTAAAAATGTTTCTTATCCAAAAAAGACCTGCTGCTTGACAACAGCTATCTACTTGTTTCATGGTGAAAACATGATCAAAGTAAAAAATGAAAAGCAAACAGGAAACAAGCTCAACATACATTGCTTAAAGGATTACTGCACAGAATATGGACCACACATGATAGATTGGCATTCTGTTTAGTTTGCAGGTAAAGCCTGTAATGAGCTCTTAAAATAATGTAATCCTGTCCTTTATTACAAACACTGTCATATGCATTTCAATACCCAAGGCTTATATGTTATCTAGTTATGTAAGTATTCTCTGCATGGCAACAACAGAAAGGCTTTCAATGTTGGCAATTCTTTAACAGTATGCTTATTAAAATTTACTTGCATCTTACAATCACAGACAAGCTTACCAGATGGTCATTAAAGCACTGCTACTTAAACACAGAGCAACAGGCACTTTCTGAATAATAATAAGCATAAATCAACAGTATAAAAATATGACAGAAACCAGAACATTCTGCAAAATCAAGGAGAGATGAAAAGCCATTGCAGTGCTTGTGTCTACTTTGGATGGGGGGATAGTCTGCACATTTACACTGCATAACTGCTCCTTGCGTTGCTTGGACACATCCAGAGTCACTACATGGGGGAGTGGGGTGCAACAAGGATGTCACAATTTGAAATGTCTCTGGCTTACTGCGATGGCCCTGACACATTTGTCATACCTCTCAACCTCAGAGCAAGAAATCTGGACAAAGCCATACACAGAAGTGGGACAAAGGCCCAAAAATAAGGGCCATTTTTAAATATTGCTCTTATATACTTAGAAAGATAATAGAATAGTAGGTCTTGCATTAGTATGAATTTTCTGAAGGGTATGAACTCTGAAACTGAAATGTCTGTCATTATTTTCTAACTTCAGTCTTTAATGATTTGCCATTAATTTGCCAAAAAAATACAATTTTATGAAAAATGGACCAAAATGTGATTCAAAAATATAAAATAGTCACACAATACAGCTGGGAACCTGTCAAAGAAGGGACACTTTTTAATATTAGTACTGCTAACTTAAGCAGCTGACAAAATAAAATAATCTACATGCATTTCTGAAATAAAAGTAATCTATAACTGATTATTACAGTTATTTATTAATTGTAAACCCTCCATGTTTTCTTCCAAAATTGCCATGTTGCAGAGGGATTATTAGGGGAAGAGCAACATTTTGGGCCAAAATCGGTGACAGTTGAGAGGTTTGGATATACCTAATTCTATAAAGCAATTTATTTGCATGTACCTCTCAACCTGTTAATGCAGGAAATCTGGACAAGGCCAAATATATGGGGGGAACATATAAACAGTACTAAAAATTGCTCTTCTATAAACTGAGACAGTCGATCGAATAACAGGTCTTGCTTTAGCATGCATTTTTCTGAAGGTTATGAAGTCTGAAACTCAGTGTCTGTCATTATTTAGTGACTTCATTCCTAAATGATTTGACAGAAAACCACAAATTTTTATGAAGAACAAACGAAAAATAAGAAGCAAAAATCTATTCATTCTGCAAAAATCTGGACAGTTGAAAGGTATAGATCAGCCAGGGTTGCCTTTGAGTTTGCTGCCCTTCCCCCCTCACAAAATCATGGTCGAATGGAGCTTCCCCCCACAGCCATTCCAATGAACCATTACTTGGCTATTTCACCCCATTTGGACTTCATTTAAAAGTTGTATTTTGCATTTTACAGCGCAAACACTAATAGATATCATATCTGCTAAACAAAGCAATGCAGTCTCACAATGAGAACAGACTTAGCATTAAAACTTCTCTGCCCTTGGAAACTCACAATCACTGAAACAGCATTGAAACCCACATTCAAAGAAAATACATTTTGCCAGCGGCAGATTAACTTTGGGTTTGGGCTGTTTTCAAATCACAGGCCCCTTGCACACGAAACATACACATGCTTTTTCATACACCTTCCTGATTGTATTAAATTATATTCCTTGTACAATACAGTACAGTTTTAGAGGGTGTTTTAAATTTATTGTTTTGAAATTTTTCCAGTAAACAATGAAACAAAATGCATGCACCAGTAATGACAAAACTGCTCATTTCAGAACATTTCAGAACATTTCCATCATAAAAGCCTACTCAAACCTCTACAGTCCACCAGTATCAGTACATATGCAAATCTCTGAAGAAGTAAAAGTCATCTAAATAATTCCACATTAAAGAGATCTGTAACTAATGAAGAGGTTGCTGCTAGCAAACAACTTTGTATTTCATTGTTTCATCTACAAATAATGTGCCCTTTACCCTTGAGGAATAAATTGCCTATGTTACATTAAAAAAATGATAAGCTAGCAATATTGCAATAGGGAATGGATGGCAAACTGATAACAGGTTCATCGTTACTAGGTATCTTCACCGAGAAGGAGTGCAGCATCCACCCCTTTTGCAACACAGTACAGTATCAGCAATGCATTTATTTACTGTGGGAGTAGAACCCACAGCCTTCTGCATCAAAAGCAAGTATACTACCTGTTGTGCTATTAACAATGCAAGCTGATTCAGCATAAGCAGCACTAAACTTTTGCTCCCCTACAGCTCTCCGCTCCTTGTAAAATCTATTCACTCAGTTGTATCTCTGAACTTTGCAGCACAAAGAAATCTGAAAAAAAGCCAAAGTTTATTGTGGGGGGTACAAAAGCCCAAAAACCAGGGAACCATTTTAAACATTGTTTGTATAATGTTGGAAAGTTGCTAGAATAAAATGCTGTGTTACCACCATACATTTCACTACCAAGCCTTAAACCCAGGACCCTGTGTAAAACAGTCAGAGCAACATACCACTATGCCAAATCAGCTGTTTTGTGAAAGAGGAAGACAGAAACTTAAATGGCTATCATTTAGTGAATTCAGTTCTCACCATAGCACAGCTGTCAACCTCTTAGCACAAAACACCTGAACAAAGCCAATAATGGGTGAATACAGCCCACAAACATTTAGTGAATTCAGTTCTCACCATAGCTCTCAACCTCTTAGCAAAAACACCCGGACAAAGCCAGTAATGGGGGAATATAGCCCCCAAACATATTCAGTGAATTCAGTTCTTACCATAGCTTTCAACCTTAGCACAAAACCTGGATGAAGCCAATAATGGGGGAATATAGTCCCAAAAATAGGGACACATTTCAAATATCCATCTTATACACTAAGAAAATTGCCAGAATAAAAGCTTTTGTGTTACCATGCACTTTCTGAAGAATATGAAATCTGATATTCAAATGTGTGCCATTTTTAACATTTGTTAACCAGGAAAGTCTGACTTGGAACAAAATCTAATTTTTAGCAGAGGCCCAGGTAGAAACACTCCAGACAGACACATGTCTTTGTAAGATGGGAGGACACACAGACTCCCCACAGAAGGTAAGGCACCCCTAGCCAAGAATCAAACCAGAGAACATGTAGCTGTCAGGCAACAATACTACCACTGCACTAATGGCTTTGCAAGGACACAAAAATACAGAAACCACAGATTTTATGAAGAACAGAATAAGTATGAGGGAAAAATCTGCAGCATTTTTACAAATGGTGATGGGTAGGGAATTCAGGCTGTTTCCACTTGGACCCAAGGTACAGGGTTCAAGCCTTATTCTCTACCCACCACCATGTAGCACCTGGGGCATTACACACACACAACCCGGGACTGGTCCGTTTGTTGCAGCACTAAGTCCTTCCTTGCTCTAGAAAGCCCTGCAAGATGTCCTTCCCTGACAAGACTCCCAGCCTGCTGACGTTGGAGTCTGTTCCCTTTCCAGTGACAATCTATGCTGTTACAACTGCATAGACTTCTGGGATCTCTGCACTTGAATGCTTCTTAATCTGGACTGCTGCTGAGACAGTCTGTGCATGCTCCAGACTGGTTCAGCAGCAGTCTGGATATCGGAAATGCTGCTAGCGTGCATATGCGAAGGTCCACTACTTGCGATCATTTTTTAATTTTCTTTATTTGTATTTTATTTTACTTTCTTTTACTTTCTTTCTTTTTTACAGCTGGGGGGTGGCTGCAGTCCTGCAGTCCAATAGCACGGGCCGCCCCTGGGAGGCTTCCATTCACTTTCCTTGAGACAGAATATATTTGTAGTGCAATGATTTCATGGCTGTACTTATTTGCTGCACTGGCAAAAAGCATTTTTTCCTCATCAGTAAGGTCAGAAACTTAGAATGCCAGTGTCAGTGCCTAACCATAACCTTATGATAATGGCTTTAACAAACATACAGAATTTGGCGTGCCTTTATTGCCTTACTCCATGACTATTGGAATAAATAAAACTATATAAGCCATTGATAGGGAAAACTTGGCTTTCACATATGTGTTATTTAGGAGGAATATCACTAGGCAGTAAAACCTGGGTCAGGATGGCATGTAGTTTCATAACTAGATTGGAATAGTGATCAATAGAGCTCCTATAGTGATCATTAAGTCATAAAACGTGTTGGACATTTAGCACAGTGGGTTACCCTTGAGCAGCTCTTAAGTTTTGTTCTGCATTTTACTTCTTCAGGTGATATTAGCAGTGTTGGCATGTACACAATGATTTCCACTCTATCTTTCAAGAGGTCTAACAATGGCACCATGAGGATGGAAGATTTCCTGTGCAGTGCTTCCACTCCTAAAGGAGTGAGGTGAGGTCCATCAGAGGCAAAGCACTCTGGCTGATCCTGAGTCTTATTTCAAGCTAACACGTACTGATTTCCTTATTTATCACACAATTTCCCTATATACTGATTGAAGGCCAAAATGTTATTATTATATTTATATGCCATACAAGGTGATGGAGGTAGTTCATTAAGCTGATATGTTTTCAGCTCCCTATTTAAATGTTGCCACTCAAAATGCTAAGTGCCAAAAAGCCAGAAAAAAAGTCTGAAAACCTAGGAAAGAGAGAATCTCAAAAATCACTTTTCTCCTTAAAATTTCTTTTTTGGAGGGAGGCAAGCATCCCTTGCACCCCCATGTGGGGAGCAAGCCCCCCACTCCCCCTAAACTTATATATACCATCTCTGAGATCGCCATGCATCTGACAAATGAGAATATTCTGAGAAATGGCACCTTGGTATATACAGTACAATATTTTGGCCAGTAAGTCTCTGCATTTCAGCTGATTTTCCCATGTTTTCTCATGTTTCTTGCTAGGATGTTCAGTAATCCTACTATATCTTGTAGCTTTGCATATGCAAAAGTGAGTACCTTCTTAGATTATTCAGTTGAACAAGAACAATGACTGCCATGTTACATTTAACCTTAGTCCTTTATAGCCTAGTTGAGTTGTTCCTACTTTTGAACTCGTGCAGGCAGGACAGTGACAAGCTCCTTACAGAGTTCACTGAAGCATGTATAGTAATAAACAACAAACATATGGGTATTTCATGTAAATAGAGTTTTACATGTCCCAGAAAAAAGCAGTAGCTTATTTTGTTATGCTGTATATTAGATTTGCTCATGAGAGTTTATAAGAATAAAGATATACTGAAATTGTTTTGCATTCTGATTCTTTTGGACATGAATATTTAAGAGAATACCATTTACTTCACTATTAATCTCACACTAAGGCGTGCACATCAGGTCACCATCATCAACCCCATTTTTCTCATATTCTGATAGTCTGAGCCAAATTATATTTTCTCTAAGGAACAAAGGAGATTCTCTTGTTCAAAAATTGAGTTATTAATCTGTAAAGTCTGTTGAACTTAGATTAAATATCTTACAATTATTTTCTGTTATGTTTAGTGCCTGTCTCCATACATTTTATTTGCCACTGTCTCTGAAGCTTCCATGCCCCATCTGTGGTCCACATTAATGGTATAGTGGAAAGTTACTTCCTCACTGTTTAAGTTGTTCTTCCATTGGTCATTTAGGGGAAACACACATCATGGAAGGTTGCTTATTTCTGATGTCAGTCTCTGCAAGCTTTAGACTTGGAGCTTCTCCATTTAAAATTCTTCTAAACAAATTATCCCTTGCTAACTGTTGATTGGGTGAAATTGCTGTCTTTCCATTGTTTTCTGCTCTCTGATTGGATGCCAGTTTTGGTAAAACTGCATGAAAGCTGTTGCAGTGTGTTTTGCCATAAAGAAAAAAAATGGTTGTAAAAACTTTATGTAAGCAAACTTTAAATTCTCAAAATTACATGAAACACCTTTTCTTTTTTTTTTATTATGACACAGACAATGAGGGAAGCCGCGGTGGTGCAGCGGTAGCGTTGTCGCCTCACAGCAAGAGGTTCTCCTGTTTGATTCTCGGCTGGAGTGCCTTCTGTGTGGAGTCTGCATGCCCTCCCTGCGGTCGAGTGGTGTTTGAAAGACATGCATGAACAGGCATGCCTTTGTTGAAGGCTGGGCATCGAGCTGGCACTGTAAAAATCATTAGTGGACCGGAGTTCCACTGTGGCGACCACTAACCGGGAAAAGCCGAAAGAAAAACAACAACATGGACAATGAGGAGGGGGCTTTAAGAACATCCTAGAAAAAAGGGGATTGTTCTGGAGGATTAAATTAGATACAAATCAACTCCATGTCATGGAGAGCAGGTTTCTGATAAAGGTGTGCTGAGGTTTATACCATGAAAGTCACTTCTGCTAACTCTACTATTTGATCCATAAGCCCTTTATACTTATATCTATTTATTTTATTTGATACATTTTACCAGTTCCTACATGTTATGCATTTTACATTGCAATGATTGTGTTCAGTGTTGATTGTTTGACAAATATGTTATCAAGTCTTATGAAGATTTGTCATGATTTGCTCTATGGCAGTCTTGCTACATTAACAGACAAAAGCACTGAACAGTTTAATTAAATGTTATAAATAGTTTGGAATCTCATTTCATAGTGTGTGTGTGTGTGTGTGTGTGTGTGTGTGTGTGTGTGTGTGTGTGTGTGTGTGTATGTGTGTGCGTGCATGCGTGTGTGTGTGTGTGTGTGTGTGTGTGTGTGTGTGTGTGTGTGTGTGTGTGTGTGTGTGTGTGTGTGTGAGTGTGTATAAGTATTTTTTACTTTTGCTGTTTGCACATTTTTGACTGACTTCTTGGAGGTTATTTTAAGTAACTGGACATAAAAATCCCTGCTGCATAAATGGGTGACTCTGCACCATGACACTTCAATCTCCTTTTCATCTCCCTGAAGATGGATAATGGGTTTTCCAGCTGTAGTCTGATTCTGAAGGTCCCTATACAAGGAAAACGATGGTTGATCTGCAGAAGGATATGGGAATTTAAGGAGAGGCACAGGTAGCAGCTGATGGTCACGCTAGCAGAACTTTATTCTGCAATAAAATGCAAATGTCTATACATAAACAAATTTCTGGAGAGGAATTAACATGCTCAGAAGCACAGTCTGAAAATCAAGCACTTCATCTTCAACAGCTCACTACAAAGGGAAATCCTATCTATATTCCCAAAAGCTCTGTTTTGTCAAAAATGTTCTAAGAGCAAATTGTTGTAACTAAGGAAATGATTCTTTTGAGCTGGTTCATATGTTCTGAATTGCCCAGACATAGCAATGTCCTGTTAAGTTTAATATTAATGGTGGCTAGAAAAGCAATCACTAGAAAAAGGAAATCAAAATCTTAGCAAACTGTAACTGAAGTACTGAATATTGTAGAGGAGGTAAAGGAACTGAAGGTAGGGCCTTAGAACAAAAAAAGAGCAAATTCCATAGAAGTAAATGGAATCTGTGGCAACATTAGAGGCAAAATAATGTTCTGGAAGAGGAATGATGTTTAAGGGAAGGAATTTAGCAATTTGTGCAATGTCAGAGTAATGGAATGTTAAAAGGTTAACATATGCATATGGTACATGAAAAACATTACTATGGTTTACTTTTTTTTCATGAATATATGTACACCTGTGTCATTATTTTAGTTGTGATTTACTAATGATGCTAAAAAATAATAAAAAATGCCCAAACTTCCATTATCCCAAAACATAAGTTTTGCACTCTTCCATAACTAACACAGACTTTTTCCATTTTATTTTAAAACTTTCCCAGAAAAGGAACTGATTTTCCATTTAGTAGGACACAGGCTTCTTGATCTACACCATCTGCTCCTTATTAATTAAGTTATTCAAAGTCCAGTTTATAACACCCCTCTGCTGCATATACATCTTCTCCTTTAGCCAAGGCATCTTCCCAGACATCTACAAATGTGAAAAAAATCCGATCTCCTTTCTATGCACAAAGATGTTGTTTTCTGGCTTCAGGTTGGTTTTATTTCTCCCAGCACTTGGGATAAATCTTGAAAAGCTATCCCTTGGTCATATTCCAGAATGGTTTCTGGGCAAGATGAAGCTGAATGATGGCACTTTGGACACTGATCCACAGTAGGATTACTAGCAAAGACAAAGGCTGTTGAAATGGGGCAAAATGGTTTGGGTCTAACTATGCCATTTGTTATACTAAACCATAATCTCCTCACTCCCAGCTAAAAAGTTCAGTGTTTGATATGAATACCATAAAGTCATGCTAACAACAGCCACCCATCTTATGTTAAAGACAGTGTTGTAAAAAATCCAGCAGTACATATTTCAATGTTAGTGTCTGAAGATGTAATATTTAAACAGGAAATGGAAATTTTATGTGAGTTCTTTATTAGGTGGCACTGTCATAAAGCTAATGCTACCAAAATTATTGGAGTTCAAGAGATAGACATCGAAACATGTTACTATTTAAGAAGTCAATGAGAAAGAAGGGAGAGAAAGACAACTAAGACTGGCTTATGGCCTTTTCCTTAGTCTATAGTGTTGGCAATGATGAACAAAAGAAAATTGTTTGCAATAATTAGAAAGCTATTCATGGGCACAATATATTGGTATAGTTACTAGGTAAGAAATACCGGTTTATTAACAAGAAAAGTGGTAGTTTGAAAGATATTAGACTAAATTATTGTCAAATAAATATTTCTTATAAGCAAATGGGCATTTTTATTTGTGAGTTATGTCAACAATGAAGGTTTTTGGAAATGGCTCTTATGTAATGATTTCAAGCTATGACAGGGACTGTTGGTGCTAAAGCACTGCAATTGCTTATCTTCCGGTATAGTTTATTTGGCCAGTTGCACTTCTTGTGAGTCATTTTATGTTACCAAACCTTTGCATAAGCTATGACTATGGTTCAGGGGCTCTTGCCACTTTGTATATATAATTTGTTTTTGGAATAAAGCATTGAAGAATACTGTCACTAACTTATTTATAAAGAACATTCATACAAAGGAAATAACATAATTTACAATATGAAATTATTTTTATTCAGAAAAGATTACTAAATTCATTGAGGAAAATGGACAGTTATTTAAACTACACCAGTGGACATTAGTTTTATAAATGGAAAGGAATTCCAATAATTAATAAATAAAAAGAGTTTTTAGCAGGATAAGAAATCATTTGAATTAAAGACATTAGAAAGATAGTTGTGACTAGAATCAGAGCAGAAGAAACAAAGCATTAAATGGTTTATGGAATGTAGGAGTCAGGAAATTGAACATCTGAGCCTTTTATTCAAGGCATAACTAGAAAGGCCTAATGCCTCCTTTTCATTGTCCTTTGCTAATTTAATTTCCTTAAAATTGATTTTCAGTCCAAACATTTGAGATATTTTTGAGAGCAAATTTGTATTTGCTCCAAATGTTTTCCTTGTTTTCTTTCATTTGTTTCCTTTCTTTTTTAGTGTTCATCCCATTTGAATCTTTTATATTTTTCTCATGACATTTATTTCTGTATTATTTGATGGACTTCTACTTTCACTATATCCATTTATGTTTCTTGCCATTATATCTCGTCTTTCCTTTATTTCTATATCAGTCATGCACTGCTTTTTCTCTAGTTATTGCAGGCATTATGACTTATTTCTGCAATACAGAGTTTTACAAACTTTAATTCTCCAACAGACATATGTGAATTTTGTTGCCTAGTTGATTTCCCAAAAATCTCAGATCTAACTTTGAATATTCCTTTCCTTTTTGGATGCAGAAAAAATCTGCAAGTTGAAATTTCAATCATAACTGATTTTCTTAATAAAATACATATGTCTTCAAATCCTAAAAAAAATATAATAACAATATATATTTTTCAGTAGTCAAACAGTTCCTCTAAGTAATTAATGTTTGTAGACTCTGTTAAAATAAAGTGTTTATGACTAACAGGTCAAAATCTTCCACTGGCATGTGTCTCAGTAACTTCTGTCTCAGTTCTAGTTTATTCTAATTTGTTAAAATTAGTAGATTAATAAATTATTAACAGTAGAGCTGCATTTATATGTTTAATCAAGATATAAAATACTTTGAATTAGAGACATTAGAAGGCAGTGTTATTAAATGCCTCAATGACCATTTTAGACTTTGCTAGCAGAAATGCCTGTAAATCTTTTAAAGATACTAAGCTCACAGAGTAACAATTATTTATTGGTAATGAATGAACTGGCAATGAATTTCACAGCCACCAAACATTATGATAGAAAAAGGAACTGTTTGGTTCTAGTTTGTAACACTTGTAGTCCAATGACCTGAGTGTGTGCATAATGTGGAGGATTCTAGCCCTGATAAGCAACTGACTGTGACTTTTTCCTTACTCAGCCTGGTAAGAGGGACATCAGTATGTCTCACAATGGAGTCTCCAATGACCAGAATGCTGGATTGTGTGGTGGCTTGCCTTATGGGCTTAGAATTAGAGGCTGTATGTGTTGATGTGGGTGTTGATTTAAAAGAGTGCATTTGGGGCTGCTGAGGGTATTTGTTATATGTATTTTGTCTAAGAGGTCTTTGGGGTTTAGGAAGGTTACATTTAAGTGCCTCAGCATACGTGGGTCTATATGTCTGCTTTGAATCGTGTGTGATCGGTGCAGTATGTGTACTACTGACAACCTTATTGACATTAGAAGTGCTTTCATGTGAGAGCTTTGCCTCCAGTGACATTGTGTAAATATATCTTTCACATACCATATCAGTTTGTTTGAGAATTAACTGGCTGTCAGTAAACATGAGCAATTTCTACATTGCCTCAGGATGCCCATATCCACCAAGCTGGTAACAGAAATAGGGAAAGTTCATATCCATGGCAACAAACCCATTTTATTGATTTGACAGTTAGAGTAAAAATCTAAAGCAATGTCAAGTGTATCCAGTCTGCAACTCTGGGGACAATGCTTGTCACTAGCAACTAGGTGTCCTTTGTGTAACTAGGTATTCGTGATATTTCAGTCGTGCTTTTACAGGAAAATGTCACTCAAGGTGTCTGTGTCTATACAGGACACTACCAAACACTTGAGGGGAAACTAATAAGCAGACCATGAAAATTTAAGGATGAAGTATTTAGACAGATATTATGAAGTTAGAAAAAATCAAGTAGTATTTAGTGAAAACAAGGAATTAGCTTGTCAAGAATGATGAAAAGAGGGGAGTCATGCAAATGGCTACTGCCTGGCTACTACTAGTGCTAGTCTCACCACAGCATCACTGTGCTGAGATGCAATGCTCCTTTGCTTCTTCTCTTACCAGAAGCAAAACATTAGTGCCATTTCCAAGATGAGAAGCAGGTCACAGCCTGTTTAGTGATCCACAGTCTTGTCCCAGATGATGCAAGAGTCTGTAAGCTTGTTGTAGCCTTTTCCTGGTAGATGCCTTGAATAGCAACCAGACTAATCAAGAACATCAAGCACAGACACTCACTGCCCAACCAAGAATCAATGCACTCTGCTCCTTCTCGCACCAGGAACAGAATATAAGCACAAATGCCAAGCTGTCACCTATGAAGCAGTTACTAGGCTTTCCAGTGATCAGCACTCTATCCAGGGAATATTGTCCCTGTGCTCTTTCTCTTACCAGGAGAAAACAGAAGCACTAATCCCAAGATGACTACCGAAAGGTAGAATGTGGGCTCTCCAATAATTGGTGGTCTTGCAATAGGTGTTTCAGATTTTAAAGGTAAGATAAAAAATGGGTTAATATCCTAAGCACTGCAGTGTGCACTAAGTAGTTATATATGAAAGTGGGTGAAACTTAAGCTTTAGCTGTCTAAGTGGAGAGCCACTAATTTTTAAAGAACAAGATCGATTAAAAGGAGGTGGGCATTTTGTATTCTGGTTCTATGGAATTCAGTGAGATGGCCACTAAATTTAAATAGCTGTAGGGGAGTGATTTCACAAAACTATAATTTTGTGTTTATTGACAACAGCCAATGAAAGGGGAGAGGGAAGGAAATATGAGGTCAAATTAACATAAGAGGCAGGCAACTAGAAAGACAGTTGTGTTTAAGAACATAGCAGCACTGGGGTGGGAAGGTGAGAAAAAAATTCTGTGTGACTCACTAGAGACACAGCTGTGGTCTTTTTCCTAGTTTTACTATGCAATTAGAAGCAGAATACAAGTAAAACACAATGTAAAGAAAACAAATCAAAGTATACAAAATACAAGAAAGCAAAAGCATGTAGAATTCCTCAGTGTTCTAAATGATCTCCCTTATTTGGGGTGACTTTAACTACCCTTCAATAAAGTGGGATAGCTATACTTTCAAAGAAAGATATGCTCAAAACAGGTCTATATCATTTGAGTGAATGCTTAATTGAGTGAATCGTTATTTGTCAAACTGAATTAAGCGAAAGCTCAATTAAGCAAATGCTCGCTTAAGAGAAAAATTTCCGGGGGATAAAACGGCTGCCCATCTACCTATCATAACAAACAAAACAAAAATTAAAACTCTGCAAAGTGGGGGGGGTTCTCCCTCTACAACCCAGTGTGGGGGGCTGTGCCCCCATACTCCCCCTAATTAAATATACCAACTCCGAGATCACACTACAGTGTGGAAAAGGGCAAATTCCTGATGATGGCCAACCAGTCAGCCATCATCAAGGATTTGCCCTTTTCTCCACTGTAGTGTGATCTCTGGGTTGGTATATTTAGGTAGGGGAGGTGTGGAGACACAGCACCCCACACTGGATGGTGTGGGAGGCATAGTCCCCCAATAGAATGGGTTTTATTTGGTGATGTTTTTGTGTAGTTTGCTGGGTTGGCCAACTGTTTTTTAACCCAGGGAAAGTTTTTGCTTAAGCGAGCATTCACTTAATTGAGCTTTAGCTTAATTCAGTTCAACAAATAGCGATTCGCTCAATTAAGTGTTCACTCAAATGATATAGACCCCCCCAAAAACTTCCTATTCTTAATAAACAAAAATTTCCTTGAGAAGTTGGTAATAAACCTACTACAGGACACAACAATCTTGACTTGATTCTTACAAATATGGCTGCCTCTTGCACTACTCCACTGCTGCCTCTTTTCCCAGTGAAGGCTGACCACAGACTTGTAACTTTCTCCTTAAACTCTCACAAGTTCTTATAGCAAACCCACCGAATACAACATTCTACAACATTTTTCATACTGCATTCAGCATTCTCCTAAATACTGCATTCAGCACTCTCCTCCATACTGCATTCAGCATTCTCTTTCATATAGCTTTGCGGCAGTAGCATTGTTACCTCACAGCAAGAGGTTCTCCCGTTCGATTCTCGGCTGGGCTTGGGAGTGCCTTCTGTGTGGAGTCTGCATGTCCTCCACGAGGTTGGTTAGCATTCAAAAGACATGCGTGTGTAAATGGGCGTGCCTTCATTAAAGGTTGGGCATCGAGCTGGCACCTCAGCGTTTCGTAAAAATCTACTTCTAATCATTAACGGACTGGAGTTCCGCTGTGGCAACCCCTTACCGGGAAAAAGCCGAAAGACAAACAACAACAACAACAACTCTCCTTCATATAGCATTCAGCATTGTTCTTCATTATTCCTCTGGCTACAGCCCCCTGATGCCACCTAATGGAAAAGAGTAGAGGAGGTTCCCTGGTACGTTGGCTGAAACTTCCCCTAGTCAGTATAAATGCCACCTTGGGTTTACATGAAAAGAGGCCACTAGCTTAGTGGCACTAACCCAGTTAACAAAAGAAAAATAAATAAATTAATTAAATGTATACCAGCTACGCATTCACATTGTCATACCAGTTAAATTGTCTACATTATTGATTGAGACTAACAAAAACTATCCAGCTATCATCTTCTTTTTCATCTTTTTTACTGATGTGGAAACATTTTCATATGTGACTTCTTGGCACTTTTAATATGTGGACTTAACAAAAATCTTTTTCATTTTGATCAGTGTGGAAAATGCAACAAGAACTAACTGCTAAACATTATATAACTGTGAATTAGCTGCCTAACAGAGTACCAGCATATATGGATACCTCTCTTCCACTTATTATAGATATCTACCTACAGCTAAAACATTGCAGAACTCACGTCTGTTCAGTGATTACTGGTGTTCCCTTTAGTCCTACACTGCTCAGCATATTTACCTGCATATAAATTGCCTTCCTTCATCAATCATGTGAAGATATTACTCCCTTATTTCAATCATGGATGGAAAATGGCATTCCAGAAATCATTCAGGTTACACAATTAATACAAACAACTCTAGAGTCATTCTCCTTGCTGCAGATGCTCAGTCCGCAGTGTACAAAAACCTAAGCCTGGGATAAAGAAGCAATTAAAATACCCAGGAATACTTTTTCAGATTAAATCCATCTGACTGATTAAATTATACTTTACTCCCAATCACGTATATGAAAGAGGAACATATACTGCATGTTTCAATATTTGGTCAAACTAACTGCAATAAATGAACATCCTGTTTCATCTCACATCATATTGCCTTTGATTTTTATATATATATGAATATATATATATATATATATATATATATATATATATATATATATATATATATATGTCGCATATGTACAAGAAGGTATTTGTACATTGTACATTGTATATGTTGCTGTGAAATTTACTTGAGTCGGACACATTTCAGGAGTGCATACAATGAAATTCTAGACTTTTAAAAAGAAAGAACTTAAGTATTCCTAATTTCCTTGGAAACTGTCCAGATGTATAACAAACTAAAATAGGAACCCCATTATAAACAATATCAGCTCATTGTACTAAAATGAGAAGGACATTATTCCGGTTAATGGAAGTGCACTTATTTATTGATGGTTCCACCTAGGTAGTTACACTGTATCTAGAATTAATCCCATGATGAGTCATGCAGAGTAGACAGCAGGGAGAAGGATAATCAATGTTGACTCCCACCTGGATGGAAATGAGCAGTGACTATTCCCAAACTCACACTTCTATGTCGAATTAACTCCAGTTTAGAACAATGCCTGCTAAAAGGAAAAATACAATGTCCCGCATTAGCCCACAGCGAAAGTATATAGATTCATTCCAAATTCTTTTCATATAGGCTTCTCAAATAAATATTTCATGACATGTCCCATCCTGTCATTAGTAGTCAATATGCTGTATTCCCAGAGGAACAATAGATATTTGATAGAGATGTATTTACTTGGGGTCATGTGTCAATCCATGTTGGGTATCTGGTTCTAAAAGGTATTTGAAATACGCCTCAGATGATGTGTTACTAACTAGAAAACCTGGACTGCTTATGTATTTGAAAATGATTGCCAAAGTACTACGTGACTTACTACCACAGCCTGTCATACTTTATAATCTCTAGTATACACTCCCTTAAGAACAGTGAGCTGTAACATTTCCCCATCTGTAATACATGTAAACAGCCCTCTAGGGAATCCCAACCTGTGGAAATGCAAAAGACGGGAAATGAGAAGAAATATAGCTTCACCACTCGGCTTGCAAGCAAACATAATACCAGACATGTGCATAACAAAGTTCCACCCAAACGGGTACTGCCTTGCATTTTTTGTGGTTACTCTGTGTGTGTCACTTAGTCTTCAATCACCAACTAGAAGATTATACAGCCATATTTGGAGAATGGAAAAACAGTCTTAATAAGTATAAAACATTTATACATGCATTTCTGAGGTGGTTACTGGAACACAGTGTCTTACAGGCATGTCTGAGATCCCAACACAATTAAGTTGCCCTAACATAAACGTTGCCAGTCCTTGTGTACCCAGCACAAGGCTCTGTCTCTGTATTTATCCTCTCAGCTATTTGAAAGACTAGCAATATCATTAGAAAACCTTGCTTCATCTAGCAATGACTGTTTGGGGCATGGTGGTTTGAGAGCAGCCTGTTGACCTCTACACAGAATAAAGAGGTTAAACAATACAGTGTGTGTTTCATAACTGGTCTAGAACCAAAAGTGTAATATTGAGTGTTTCTCCCTTTTATCTGTAATACTTTCTTATGAGAATGGTCACTAATGAAGTAACAGCTGTGCGTATTTAGCTTTTGTACCTTATTTTTTATGTATACTGTATTTCAACATCATATTAACAAACAGTGGCTAGCATCTAGGCTCATTTTAACTTGGATTATAAGACAATATCTTAGTTGTGGACATACAAATTATGTGGTTTATAAAATGGGAAAAAGCATACTGATTTATTTTAAAAGTGCTATATGTCTAATTTGCTGTGTTTCACAAACATATATATTTGACTTGAGTATAATTGAAGAAACGCCTACTTACTGCACATACCATGCTGTTAAACCCACTGAACATGTCATGCTGTTAAACCCACTGCACATATCATGCTGTTAAACCCACTGCACATACCATGCTGTTTAACCCACTGCACATATCATGCTGTTAAACCCACTGCACATATCATTAAACCCACTGCACATATCATGCTGTTAAACCCACTACACATATTTTATTATTTTTTTTATTTTATTTTACATTTGTTAACCGGGAAAGTCCGACTGGATGCAGGACCATTTTCAGTGGAGGCCCGGGGAGAAAAGCTCCAAGTTAGTTAATTTACAAGTTGCTTAAATCATTTGGTAGAAAGTAGAAATCTCATGCTGTTAAACCCACTGCACATATCATGCTGTTAAACCCACTGCACATATCATGCTGTAAACCCACTGCAGATATGTTGTTAAACCCAAAGGAATATGGTGTTTTTATGCTTCTGTTTGTCTCTCAGACAGACTCAGTAGAAATCTCAAGCAAGTATGAGACCTGGCAGATAACAAATCCAGTTTGGTATAGTGGATTATATAGTGCAGACTTTATTTATTTTATTATTTATTCTTTGTGAATAATATGTGAATATTCTGTACTTAAAATGAGGGGCTGCCTTTAATGCTGCTTTGACAAACCCTTTTTACATAGATGCTATATTTACCAAAGCTGTTTTAAGGTTTTGGTGTATTAAATTTTGCTTTCTAAATCTTAAATTTAAATGGCTCTGTTTCACATGGACTTGTCATGTTAAGAGAGTTTAGTGGAACAGGAAAACACATGCTTAGTAAGAAGCAAAGCAGAAGAGAAAAAAAGTTTTCAACTGCCTTTTGGAAACTGAGATCTGAGAGCCTACCAATTTTTCCTTGTTTGAACTTTTCAGTTTAACAGTGCAGTTGCTCATGTGTCATATACTGTTATACTATTTCTCTAGATGTGTCCTCCTGAGTTTATCAAATCAATAATGATCCAGGAAATAGTAAGGAGTATCCATGGTGTTGGTATCAATGTTTTAGATTATACATCATAATGTTTCCAAAGGAATTACATTTTGCAGGCTACCTCAGCTGCCCTCAAGTATCAAAATTGGATACACTGACTAGCAAGATTAGAAATAAACATATCTCAAACCATTTTCTTTGCTAATTATTATAAAGTAAATAAAACTCTTGCATTGATTCCAGTTTTAATTCTGTAAATATTAGTTCAAATAAAAGGTATGAAATGCTTAATCAGAATGTTAAATGAGCTTAAAAGACAAGCTAAAAAGTGTTTGTCCTTGTCTATAGATTATTACTTACAATATGCAACCTGGTTATCCAACAGCTTTGGTGAAATGTGAATTCAGCTTTTGAAGTTAGTGTCATTGTGAAATTAAGAGCAAATGCAGGGATTTAGATACACAGCTTGTGTTACTATGCTATGTTCTCCTGGGTTAGAAGTTTTTAAAGATAAGTTGGAAGTGATATAATTCACCAAATGATACATTCAGATGAATTTTAGGCCTGTTTTCTATCAATGGTATGCCAGAATATACCTTCCTCGCCTAGGCAAATTTAGCATTCAAGTTATATGTCGTGGCTCTTGCTTTTGAGTCTGTTACATTAATGAGGACCCTAACTCACATTTCCCGGCTCTTCTTTCCAAAGCAGATATTTGGCTTCTGTGATTTTATTTGCATTGTTTCCAAGTACAGTCATTTAGTTGCTAACTTTGGTTTCCTGTGGAAACAATACTACCGCTGAGGAGCAGGCCTTTGTTTCACACTGATTATTGAATGTTTTAGATTTGAGTTTAGGCACAGAAGCAACTTTTTTTCTTTTTGAGGCATCAGATGTCTGACTCTGTTGTGGTATCTGAGTTCACTTGCAAAATGCAGGTCTAGTTTAATGTCTGGCACCAGTAAATAATGTCAGAGCTACATGGTAACATATTTATTTAGTTTAGAATCTGGGACTGGTTAATAATATTACAGTTATGTGGTACAGTGTCAGTCTAGTATTATCTGCCAGTCCCAAACCCTAAACTAAGTATATTTTTAAATGAATTTAGCTGCCAAATGGATCTGACTATTGAAGGAAAAACTATGCTGTTTACAAATAGCCCGATGTAAGGAATTGTAGAATTGTCCCACATTGTACAACATTGGCATAAGGATGTATTAGAAAAGGGATGTGGAAATGAACTGCTACATTGGGCATACCTTTCTCCAAGAAATTTTTTTTTTTTTTCGTTTGTTTGTTTGTTTTACTGTGTTTTTATTTGTATTTGAGAGCATTCTGGCTATGTCCATATTCAAATTTAGATTAGACTTGAGTGGTCAAACTACAGTCATTTCATTTGCAATTTCCATTCACATGATGATATAAAATATTTACAATTAAATTATCACACACATGCTGCTATTGTAACATCCAAAATTCTGTATATCCTTTCTCCTTAGAACCTACACTATAGCAGTAGGTGACAGGTCACTTCTTGAATATTTCATTAGTGGCTGGGCTGGTGAGTCGGTCACTTTTTGAATATTTCATTAGTGGCTGGGCTGATAAATGGGGCTGAGATTGAGCTGGGGCATAACTGACATGCAACTGCCATGGGGCTGTAGGCACAAAATGAATGGGTTAACCCAAACACCAAACTCCCCTGCTTAAGCTCTTCTCACCTTTTCTTGATTTCAATATCCCCTTACTTGACTAGCTAAAACAAAAGAAAAGGGAAAAATGTCATTCACCATCTCTCCTCTGTTTTTATACTTTATCTTTACATCCGTTCCTTTTCATTGTGTCATGTATCCAATCTATTTTCAATGAGATCTTGTACCAGGTGTCTTCTTTCTTGCTTTGGTTCAACCATTAATACCTTTTTCTGACTCCTCATCTAACTACATCATGTCAAATTCTGTCTTTTCTCCACGATTCATCATTTTTTTCTGTTACACTCCCAAGTCTGTACATTCATTTTTCAGGATGATTTTCTTCTTAATGTCTCTGTTGTTTCTTGTTGCTCCTCTTAGATCTCCTTGGCGAATGTTTACTCTGTGAAAGGCATCATCATTGTAATTGTCATCATCATCATCATCCTTCTTCTGTTTTATTTCTTACCAGTGACTGACTGGAGAGGATCGGTAAAGTCTTTCTCCTATTATTAAGAGCAACGCCTATGTCCCTCATTAAAGCAGCATTTTGCAGTTTGATTTTGGTTGATGCCCTTGTTAAAGCAATGACGATATCCTTCGGCCTCTTCTGCAATATGTCTTGTACATGTCTGTGTCTTCTCTAGACTATCACATGCTTACTTGGATAACTCAGCCAGGATATAGCCCCCACATTTCTCAGAATTGAGTGACCCCTTGAGATGCCTCTCTTCTGTGACGTACCTTGACAGAATAATATTTCACCAGACTTGCAGTGTTACTGACAGTAGTAAACTTACTTCTTGCATTTTGCAAGTACTGTGGTTTTATTTCAAATGCAAGGGGGAAAGCATAGTGCATGGTTAGAATCCCCATTAACAGATATATTAACTTACTCCTGCATGTTCTCTGTCTTAGTGAAAAAGATGCCTGGTATTTAAACAAGTTTCTGTAAACTTTTTTTTCCAAAGTGGCTTTACATTTAACCCTTTTACGAGGCCTAATATTATAAGGTTTTGCTTTCTTAATCTGTTCTCTACTTCACCCATGCTCTTTTGCAATATTTTATTAAACCTTTGTAAGTTTATTTTTGTGAGGAGCGCTCAAAAAGTTTCATTGTCTTCTAACACTTCTTGCCAATATTTAATTATTTCTCTCTCTCTCTCTCTCTGTCTGTATATATTTATTTTCATTTGTAGACCAGGATATTCTGACTGCATTTAATAACCACCCCTTCATGAAATAAAGCTCTATAAAGAAAAAAAAGCAAACAAGAAACATATTAAAAACATGCAAAAAGCAACATGTTTACAACTAGAATGGATATAGTCAAGTTCATTACAGACTGTTTACTAAAGTAGTAACATTTGCTTACACTTATCAAGGGAATCAGAACTTGCCAGAAATTTGGGATGCATGGCTAGGCTTAAAAAGGCCCTTGTGATCATTGGCCTAGTAAACGCCTATGTACCTATGAAACTATGGACCTATTTGTATACAGTTACGTTTAAAAAATACAAAATATATTATGATCCTACTATATATTATTTGATTATTTGCTATTTGATGGCTGGATAAGCGGGCTGGTCAGTTAACCCTTTTCAGTCATGATCTGTGAATAAAGGATGAAGCAAAATACAGATAAGCACTGCCTTAGTAAATACAAATCAGGTACCACATTCTGCAAGATAAACAAGCACCAGAAATATTCACAAAATAATTAGAATTTAACTACAGTGTAGATTAACAATAGTAGTTTTAACCATTGTCACAAAAACAAATGTGACTAATATCCTTAATAATATGTTCTTTAAATTTAGTTTTAAAGCTGCTCTGTGTTTGTTTTTTAATCCTACTGGGATGTGATTCCATTTACCTGTTCCTAGCCTTGAGAGAGCTTGTTGACCCTAAGAGATGACCCATTTGTTTGGGATTAGGGAACTTATATGGACAGTGACCTAATTTTTGACCAACATGTGTCCATTGTTGTAAGAAAGTTATTTTATATTGCACAGCTTACAAATGGATTGTGACTAGATCTAGGGATGTCATTGTCTCAGTTTACTCACCCCTTATTAGATCAGTCAATGAATATAATGCCTCTTTTGGCATGTATCTGTCCAGACACATGCAACAACTGGAAAGCACACAGAGATACTTTGCTAAAAGGATACAAGGCCTAAACAACATGGTCTACATGGATCAACTCAAAGTCCTGTCACTGTACTTGGTATCTTATAGTCTGCTAAGAGGTGACCTGTGTCTGGCATACAAGGCATCCTCCGACCCAATACTGATGGATTTACTGCACATCAGCAAGTCAAATGACTTCAGAAATACTCGGTCTTGGGATCTAAACCTCTTCTGCAATATCAACAGAATAGTTTGGAGGGACAGGTATATCCCACAAAGGATACTGCTACTGTGGAACAGACTCCCCATCCACATAAAACTTCATCCCTGTCCAGATTCAAGCGCAACTTAGATCTATGGATGGGAAACAGAAAATTTACCACAGGACTGCCCCCTGTACTAATAATGGACAGAAACAGCTCTTAATTGATGTATCCTATGCATGGGTCCCTTCAAATTATCTATGTTATGATCCCAGTTATTCTTATTAGGAGTAATATATAATTATTGATCATGGGATGGGTAAGGCCAATCTATAACCAATTTTCCACTGTCTGATGGAATTCATTATCCAAATTTGGTAATACAGAATTACCAAAATGTCGGAAATGGTAACCATGGAATTGACATTTGAACACCAGAAGTTCCGATGTTGAAATTCCGTGTTACTGCTATTGTTTTTGCAGGGGGGCAAGCCCCACTGCACCCCACACACCCCCTGCATATTATATATTCCAACTCCGAGATCTGACTACAGTGATGGAAAACAAGCATTTGACCATCCCAGTTTCATGTAAGTGCCATTTCCACATTTTGATAGTAAACCTAAATATATATATATATATATATATATATATATATATATATATATATATATATATATATATATATATATATATATATATATATATATATATATATCTATATATCTATATATATATATATATATATATATATATATATATATATATATATGTGTGTGTGTGTGTGTGTGTGTGTGTCTGTGTGACAGATTTATCACTATATTGTTGATTTGTCAGTCAAACTTTACACTTTTATTTGTAATTTCACCTAAAAGGTTTGTTCTTCAAACTTGTTCATTAATGGCTTTCTTTGTAGATGTTGTGCTGTATGTTTTTGTGTGCTGTGTTGGAGATAAGTAACATTAGTTTAGTTCTTTTAGCATTTAGTATTAGTTACAAACTTGTCAGTTATTCTAGCTTGTTGAAAGTGTGCTGTGTCGTCACTTGAAGACTAGTGGGTGTATCTGCTGAGCGTATCAGTGTTGACTCATCTGCATATGGTCTGATAGCTGTATTTTCTACTACACATGTTATTTATAAAGGGTCGACTACAAGTGCACATGTACTAGTAACTTACAACATGCTTGCCTCAACTTGCTCAAAAAGGCAAGAGCTCTAACTCAATGTATCCTGATCTTTACTTAACTACTTAGCCCCCAATGCCTAACTCTATTAAACTATATAGCCCCACCAGAGCCCTAACTTTCACCCTAAAACTTAAACCAGTTCTGTACCTGATTCCTTACTCCCTATCCTTAAAATTCTACCCCATCTCTCTAAGCCTAAAATCCCTTCTAGCTCCTTAAACCTACAATTCTGTTCTCTTCTATTGTACAATTTAGGATCTCTCTGCAAGATAACTCCAAAACCAATTTATTTCCTCATATATATATATAGACAGGCAAGCCTAGTTAGCAGTAGCTCTTTGAAACTGTTTCGAACTCTTTAGACAAGTCTAACAAAATGAAGGCAGTAAGAAGGTGTTGATTTAGATGAGTACTGATTGTGTTTGAACAGGATATAAATGCTGTGTCTGTGCCATGGTCATGACAGAGACCATACTGTGATGTTCATAAAAGTTTTTTTTTGTTACATGGGCTAGGAGCTGTTTGTTGATGCATTCTTTAAAGAATCTTGAAGATGAGGATAATATAATATAAGTTTACAATTTGATTAGTCAAGGGGCCAGATTCACGAAGGCTTGCACAGAGTCTAAGAGTAGTGTAAGACTCCAGACAGCCAATATGTCTGCCGAGCGATCCAGGAACAGTCGGCAGGGGCGTGCATGAGAGCTCCTAAAACGACTCTTGCACGGACAGTGTGAGGTTATGCAAATTACATCATTTGCTGCTGAAAGCTATGCAAATGAGGTAAATTTGCGACCCAGGAAACACTAACCTGTCCAAGTAAGAGTAGTGTTATTTGCAGAAATGTACTCAGTTGGTAACTGAGTACCGTTCTGCAAATAGCAAAATGGAGCAATGACAGCTCCAAATAAAGGATGCATCCAGTTGAGGAAGCATGCCAATGGCCAAATATAAGGCAATTGGCATTTATATGTGCTGCAAAATAATAAAAAATATTTTTTTCCCCCGATCCCCGATGTTTAAGCGTAGCGCAGCGTCTCGCAAATGTGGTGCACTCTAAAAATAAAAAAAATAAATAAATAAAAGCAAAAATAGGCATTTTATTACAAATATCCATCTGCCATGCAAGTGAATGGCAGGCTGAAGACAACATGGCTACTGAGTAGTGGTTGCTAAGGGGGGAAGCTCAGTGTGAGAGATGTAACCAATCATTAGTAGGCAATCCTATGCAAATGAGTATAAGGATAGTGAATTCCAATTTTCCCTGCCATGTCAACCATGTCCCTAGAGTGTAAGAGTAGGATTAGGGGAGTATCAGAGTAGTAGATAGGTGACATCATGAGGGGGGTATGTATCAAAGACTGTAAGCTTATTAGAGCAGACTGGAAACTTATTGGAGCAGAGTGGCATGTGTTTGCTGTGAGTTACTCAGGACTGGAAGAGGCGTGTCTACAGTTGTCTGAACTGAAACCCAGAAACCAAAGGCGTACACTGTGGCTACAACCAAAGTTTCTTGCAAACATGCTTACACTGTGTGTGCACGTGTGCGCGCCTATAAACCCCTCTAAGCCTGTGTGCGCATGTGTGCACCCATGTAAGCCTGTATAAGGCTGTGAAAGCCTGTGTGCATGGATGTGCACCCACCTAAGCCTGTGTAAGGCTGTGTGCACATGTGTGCCCGTGTTTGTGCTTGTTTGAGCGGCGCCACCCCCTGTGGAAACAGAAAGGGAAAAGGAAGGAAAAGTAGTAGTAGGAAGTTAACCAAGGAGAACTAGCAGAGCTGCCAGGTGAAATCAATCAGAATCAGCCAATTACACAGGCAGTACACTAGCACAGCCCAGCCCAGCACTTAAAACTCTGCAAACAACATTCCCCCATGTTTTACTCAGAAACACTGCAACACTGCAGTATACAAAGAGAAGTGAAAACTTAAAAAGCTTAACTGAGAAAAAAATGTTAGGGGCTGCCATTGCTATTATAAGGCAACATGTGCAAGATGCTGAGGGTGGTGCCATTGTGGATGTTGCTGAGCAACCCACAGTGAGGAGACGGAGAAGAGTTTACAGACCCAGGGTAACCTACCAGGGGCTACATGAGCTGGAGATTGTGGAGTGCTATAGAGTGGACAGAGAGCTCCTGCAGCAAATTGTTGAGCTGTGCAGGCCACACCTCACACACAGAACCAACAGAGGGGAACCCATCCCAGTGGAAACCAAGGTACGTGTTGGCCTAAGAATACTAGCAACAGGTACCTTCCAGAGACCAACTGGTGATATGACAGCTGATTCACCCAGGCTAACACTGTGCTGAAAAGCAAATAAACTGTCTGTATAATCCAGTGATAAAAGTTCTGTTAAAATGCAGAATTTAATGAAAAAAGTAAAATAAAATAAGAACAAAAATTCTGAAGAACTATTCAAAAGTGCTTATCGTTGGACAAGGGACTTAATTTTTATTATTTTTGTTCTTATTTTATTTTACTTTTTTCATTAAATTCTGCATTTTAACAGAACTTTTATCACTGGATTATACAGACATTTTATTTGCTTTTCAGCACAGTGTTAGCCTGGGTGAATCAGCTGTCTTTTGGTTTGTGGATTATTTATTGGACAGTTCACTGCAGCAAAAGGGAATATCTCTTCATTTTTTAACTGGTGATATGATGGGGATTTCACAGGCATCAGCATCCAGGGTACTGCACCAGTTCCTGAATGCCATGTCACCACATGTCGGTGATCATGTATATTTCCACAATTCCAATGAGGTATTGGCCAGCAATATGCGTCTCTTCCAGCAAATAGCGGAATACCCTGAGGTAGTGGGTGCAATTGACTGCACACACATACGCATCAAAGTACCAGCTGGTGAGGGGGTAGTTCCTACATCAACCGCAAGGGCTTCCACTCCATCAACTGCCAGGTCGTGTGCGATGCCCAGGGCATAATACTGAATGTGTGTGCTGGCTGCCCTGGAAGCTACCAAGATTCCCATATCTGGCATCTGATGCAGCTGTACCAGACATTTGCCAATGGGGACATCCCTGATGGTCACCTAGTGGGGGATGCTGGATATGCACTGGAGCCGTGGCTTATGACACCCATCAGAAATGCACACACACCTGAACAAGAACCCCATAATGAGGCACATGCACAAACATGAAATGTAATCGAGAGTGTGTTTGGGATGCTCAAGTCATAGTTCCGGTGCCTGGACACATCTGGTGGAGCCTTGCAGTACTCACCAACTACATGTACCCAAATTGTCATGGTATGTGCCATGCTACACAATATGATCCTGTGAAAACAGCTGCAGCAGGAACAGCATGGGGCAGGGCCAAACAGCCCCCCACCATTGCCAAGGCCTACACAGGCACAGCATGACTCGGAGGAGGAACAACCTGAGCCTGCCCCAGTAGGCAGAAGGAGGCATGCCCAGTATGCCTTGACCTTGGCAAAGAGGCAACGCATAGCACATACACTGGCTCAGTAGGAACCCTGGAAATTATACCTCTCTCTGACTCGCACATAAAATAAAAGGGATGCCTAACTTGACACTACCTGTTTCCAAACATGTATAGGGAGTGTAGCATGTGCATCCGACATAGGCAGCCCTGCAGCACCACTAGAGGCATGATTGCCATGTTTTAAGCAATATAAAGCAGTGCTAAGCAGCATTTACCAATATTTAGTATATGTAAACAAAATTGGCCATGCTAACTAGCGCAATGTTGGGCAACATTGAGCAATGTTGGGCAAGGTTGGCCAAAGTCGTGCAAAGGTAAACATGCTCATATTTGCTTTACTGTTCCTTAAGCAATCTGCTCTGCCCAGCATGAAAATAAAAAGCAGTGATAGGGCTCAAACCCAGGATACTGTGCACTATAGTCACAGTACTGAACCACTAAGCCATGATAGCATTTCACTGGCACAGACACAGCAGGACAATTGTACAGTAATGCAAACACAAAGAAATGCTGTATCATGACCCTAAAGAGGCATATGGGTAACCTCCCCCACAGTCCTATGCAGACAGAGAACATCAGGCCAGGTGGTGTGATGTGGGTTGTGTAGGCTATGAAACCGCAATCTAATATATGTGACATTGTACGCTAGTATCTGTAGCACAGTAGTATGCCTCAAGCCAGTACGATAGGCAACAGTACAGACTGAAATGGTGTATGGTACATAGCAGTGCAGGCATAGCAAATGTGTATAAGTGTCAGGTGAAACCCTCATCCTTTGTACATCCACAGTAACAATCAAGTGTGCCCCTGGGTAGAAATATACAAAGAATAGCTGTCCCCCCTGTATGTAGAAATGTTAATAAGTCTATGCAAATTGTCTCATGGAAGCCCTGCAGGCACAGCATGATCCCTGTTGATCTATGACACAAAGGTGAGCCCTGCTGTAAAGATACAACTTGACTTTCCATACACATATAGTATAAATGTCTATACTGGGCGTGCTCACACACTCCAACAAATGTAGTGGATTTCATTCAGCATCACACTGAAAGGTCATACTGGGCATGCTCACACACTTAGAAAATGAAGCAAATGTCAGGCAACAACATACTGAAAGGTCATACTGGGCATGCTCACACACATGCCAAATACGGAGGTGATAATAAGGGATCTATTGACAAATGTGGATAGACATCTCTACTTCCAGAAACACATTCACAAAGTTGTCAGAAAATCATGCTATGTGTTCACATAAACTGCCAAGGTCTGTGCATGTAGGACAAAGGAGGTTCCCAGTACTCAGCAGTCATCATACCCGTCAGAGAGTACCACAACATACTTGCGATGAATCAGACTAGGCACGTTCAACAGCCAGAAAGACCACTGAAGTACCCTAACAAGAGGATTACTGGCCTCAAACAGTTGCCCCATGCAACAAGACTGAATGTAACCCAATCTGTATTCTGTTGCATACTGTCTACTCAGGAGATCTCTGCCCAACAGACAGGTCCATGTCATGGCTACGTTCAGATCTGTACTGAGTTACAGCTCAATGTCACTAAATATACAGACCCAGCTGATATTGCCAACATCCTGGCAGATAGGATCACTGTTAACTGTACCCCCCTCTCACCCATGAAAGAGCACACCTCTATAATGGAAGACTGCAAAGTTGCTGTCATCATGGCTGCACAAGTAAAAAACACTCTCCAAAGCCAGTATCACAGCAGCCATGGGACCAGATAACTTCACAGGCTGTGTTCCACACAAACCACAGAACAAACAGGCACCACACTGACATACCATGTGCAGTCATAGCCTCACCTCATGCTTTGTGCCCATTGAATGGTGCACAGTGACGGTTATCCCACCACACAAGGGTGGAGACACCATGGACCCCAGGACATAGCGCCCCATTAGCTTGACGAGCCAGCTCTCCAAGGCCATGGAATGTATCATCATACAACATATAAACAATTACATTTGTAATCTCCAAACCCTGGACCACAACCATGTTGGGTTTGTAAAATGCAGATCATGTCACCTAAACCTGATAGATGACATTGAAGCAGTCAACAGAACCGTCGACAAGGGTAAGGTGATTCACACAGCCTATGTTGATCCTGCCATGGCTTACAACACCACCCCACACTCTGGAAATATAGATAAACCCACTAAACTAGGTATAAATTGCTATGCCACAAGATGGGTTGCCAACAGGCTTACTGACAGAACACACACTGTGAAAGTAGCAGACTCAAAGTATGACTTTGGACCAGTGATGAGTGCAGTACCACAAGGTCCAGTCCTGTGTCTTGTCCTGTTTAGTATCTACTTCCTTGAAGTAAACTTTAACATGGAAGGTCTGTGGCTACAGAAGTTACCAGAGGACTGCAAACTAGGAGTCATAATTGTAAACACTAAAGATGTGGACATCCTACAAAAGGGCCTCACTGAGACAGATGGCTGTTGTCAAAGCCATGGGCTCTAGCTCAATGGCAAAAGGTATATTGTCATCCCCTTTGTTCAAACCTCTGTAGTCAAGAACTACAACATAGGCGGCAGTATACTTAACACTGAAAGTGTGACAAGGGACCCTGGGTCGCAGGTGTACACTGGACACAAGTGTGATAATCACATCCCCACAGTAGTCAGAAAACCCAGCTATGTGGCACACCTCATCACAAAATGTGTCTCATGCAGGATAGAAGAGGACATTGTTCCCCACTACTCATTGCTCACTAGAAGTATAATAGAGTACAACGCCACTTTTGCTATGTACCTCACAAGACAACTACAACAACTGTAAAGCCTGCAGCAATACCTCACAAAGAGCATTAGCGGCCAGAAACACATGCCATACACAGACCATCTCAAAATGCTCCAGCTGTACTCCCTTGCATATCACCTACTCAGATGTGTTCACTGCCTAACATACAAAGCTATGTCAAACGCAGATCTGTTGGACATGCTCCACATAAAACACAATCCCCCTGACCTTCGGACCCAAAACCACGAGTGAAATACAAAAGGAAGGGGTGTATCCATTTACCATATGGATACCCACACCTTCAGGTTAGTGGCACAGCATGAGGCCTTGGAGACCAAGCAAGTGCAACTAACATTGGGCAAAGATGCTCATCAGATTGTAGCCTGCTACAGATCACCTACCTTGTCACATGAACCTCACTCAGTATTCCTGAGAACAGTGGAAAATATAGAGGTCCTATCAAACACCATTATATGAGGTGATTACAACTACCCAAACAGTGAGTGTGAGAATTACTTGTGTACAACGTCCTTTGCCCAATGTTTCCTAGAGTCTAAAAGCTCTAACACCCTGGAACAGCTGGTCACCATGCCCACTAGAGGTGACACCATACTGGACATGATCATCATCAACATGGGGTACCAGTGTTCCACAACAGAGATAAAGCCCTCGCTGGTAATATCAGATCATAAAGTAATCACACTGGACATCCACATACCGTCCCCTCACCCAATCAATGAAACCACCATGAAGACATTTTCAAAAGCAAACTACACATCCCAAGACAAAAGTGGAAAGTTCCAAAGACATCTTGCTGTAGGATAATGGTATACAATCTGCGAATCAGTTACAAGTGAATCCTATGAGCATCTACAGGGATGCATGAATCGAGACATCACAAATAAAACCAAGATGCACTTCTCCAAAAATAAGAAAACAATCTGGTGGTCATTGCCCATAAATAAGCTAGACAACAGAATGAGGAAACAAACACCTGATAGAGCCAACTTCACTAAAGGAAAGGCATCACTGATCATTATTAGGAAGAAGCAATGATCGCTCATAAAATAATTCAAGGACACTTTCAAAAGACAAATTGCCAAGGACTGTAAGAATGACAACCACAAAGCCAGCGGTAGCTATACCACACATGTAGGTGTCAACTTCCAAATATGCTGTCAGCTACTGACAAATGGCAAGGAATACACTGAACCAACTTTCATTGTCCACATCCTGGGGGACAAGTTCAGTGCAAATTTCCCCCCATCACCTCCAAAAGGGCCTGTGTCCATCACAGAAGGATGCAGAGCCCCAGACGTCATGGACATGCAGGTAAGGACAGCCCTCTCCAAAGCCAAGAACACAGCATCAGTGGGACTGGATGGTGTCCCAGGCTGCGTCTTACACTAGGCACATAAGGAAACACACCCTCACCTACATTCACTGGCCAGACTCAATTGTATCACAGGGTATGTACCCAAAGAATGGCATGCACCAACAGTCATCCAGCCCCACAAAGGGGGTGCCACAACAGAACCTGGAAACCATTGCCCTATACATCTACTCAATCTGGTCTACAAAGCTATTGAGCAAAATGTCATGGAACCCATAAACAGTGACTGTGGGGACCTCCAGACACTGGACTCTACACAACCCTGTCTTGTTAAAGGCAGACCCTGCCTCCTAAACATAGTTGACTTACTACAAACAGTTACCAAGGACAGAGATGGAGGTGAAAGTAGTCCACACAGCCCACCTGGACCTCACTAAGGACTTTTTACACCATTCCCCACTCTGTCATCATGGACATGCTTACCAGCCTGAACATCAACAGCTATGTCACAGGATGTGTGGTCAAGTAGCTCACAGATCCAACACACATGTTCAGAGTTGCTGGCGCCACGTCCGACTCTAAGACAGTCACAAATGGCATCTCACAGGTCCTGGCCCTGGGACCCACCTGTTCAGTAGACACTGCTCAGAGGAACAGGCAAGCATGGGAGGAGTATGACTGAATAGGTGTGCAGATGACTGCTAACTGTGGTCCATAATCGACTCCATGGCTGACATAAACATCCTTCAGAAGGGGCTTACAGAGACAGATAACTGGTGTCAAAACAATGCCCCAAGAAGAATGGCAAAGAATGCATAGTCATCCCCTTTGGCTAAAACAAAGTGCAAACAAATGACCACGTAGGTGGTACTCCAGTATGTATGGAGAAAGTCATGAAGGCCCTGGGGACACAGTTAGATAGTACACTCTTCTTTGATGATCACATGGCCAAAGTGTTTAGACACTCCTTCTATATAGCCCACACAATGTCACCTAATGTAACCCACTTTGTCTAGTCTGATAATGTCACCAACCTACAAATATACCTGTGGAAAGTAGAACTCACAGTAATGTGTATAGCGTGTCATGTAAATGTGTACTCCTGTCGTATTATAAACCAGTTAGGTAAGGGTTTGAATCCTGCACTTGACAAGTGTTTGTGTGTATCTCTTTGTGTGTGATCTCCTTGGAGAGGAGCAACCTTTTTGGAGAGTACTCATACACCTTAAAAGTGGTATACTAATCTTTGTCAGGTCTGATGATGGCACCATCCTTCAAACATACCTGTGGAAACAAGAACTCACAGTAATGTGTATAGCACGTTGTGTAAATGTGTACTCTTGTAGTATCATAAACCAGTTAGGTAGGGGTTTGAATCCTGCACTTGACAAGTGTGTGTGTCTGTTTGTGTGTGATATCCTTGGAGAGGAGCAACCTTTTTGGAGAGTACTCATACACCTTAAAAGTGGTATACTAATCTTTGTCAGGTCTGATGATGTCATCATCCTTCAAACATACCTGTGGAAAAGAGAGCTCACAGTAATGTGTATAGTGTGTCGTGTAAATGTGTACTCTTGTAATATCCTAAACCAGTTAGGTAGGGGTTTGAATCCTGCACTTGACAAGTTTGTGTGTGATCTCTTTGGAGAGTACTCATACACCTTAAAAGTGGTATACTAATCTTTGTCAGGTCTGATGATGTCACCATCCTTCAAACATACCTGTGGAAAAGGGAACTCACAGTAATGTGTATAGCATGTTGTGTAAATGCGTACTCCTGTAGTATCATAAACCAGTTAGGTTGGGGTTTGAATCCTTCACTTGACAAGTGTGTGTCTGTTTGTGTGTTATCTCCTTGGAGAGGAGCAATCTTTTTGGAGAGTACTCATGCACCTTAAAAGTGGTATACTAATCTTTGTCAGGTCTGATGATGTCAACATCCTTCAAACATACCTGTGGAAAAGCGAACTCACAGTAGTGTGTATAGCGTGTCGTGTAAAAGCATACTCCTGTAGTATCATAAACCAGTTAGGTAGGGGTTTGAATCCTGCACTTGACAAGTGTGTGTGTGTGTCTATTTGTGTGTGATCTGCTTGAAGAGACACAACCTTTTTGGAGAGTACTCATGCACCTTAAAAGTGGTATACTAATCTTTGTCAGGCCTGATGATGTCACCATCCTTCAAACATACCTGTGGAAAAGAGAACTCACAGTAATGTGTATAGCACGTCATGTAAATGCATACTCCTGTAGTATCATAAACCAGTTAGGTAGGGGTTTGAATCCTGCACTTGACAAGTGTGTGTTTGGTTGTGTGTGATCTCCTTGGAGAGGCGCAACATTTTTGGAGAGTACTCATACACCTTAAAAGTGGTATACTAATCTTTGTCAGGTCTGATGATGTCACCATCTTACAAATATACCTGTGGAAAAGAGACATCCCAGTAATGTGTATAGCATGCCGTGTTAATGCGCACTGCTCTAGTATCACAAAGTAGTTAGGAAGGGGTTTGAATGCTGCACTCGGCGAGTGTGTGCGCTCTATGTGTGTGGCACTGTTGGTCAATGTGTAGTGGATTTTGCTTTTACTACTGTATGACATGTCAGTATGCATTGCACATGTGAGGTAGCTGTGTGACAAATACATACACATACATGTTACCTCAATTATTGCATGTGTGTGAACCCTGCTGTCTCCAAGGACACAACTGTCATCTTTGCCAGACTGTGCTGCTGCTTCCCAGACATTAGGTCACATCTGTATGCTAGTGACAAGGCCAGCCACTGCAGTGATCCCTGGCCTAGGTCATCCGTATCACACACCCTCATTACGGTTACTATTGAATTGTGAGAGTGAGGGTTTATGGCCGAGGTATATGTTAGACTGGTTCTAACACAGCAAAGTCTGTCAATGATGGCTATTCATTATAGGTGTACAACAACCTTTGTGGATATGCATGCAAACCCCTTATTGCTTATGTGATCCACCGAGGTATTTCAAAAAACCTTAGGAAATGTGATTATCAAAGGAGAGATGACGTAACACTTGGTTGCATGTACACATCTGTACCTGTTCATCATGTTGGTGGCTACTACCTGTGTGGTACTGTGGGGATACTATGTTTCGTAAAGGTGGATGACTATGCTTAATTTGGATAATAGCTTTACAGCATGGGTTTGACAACAGTTATCTGTCTGTATGGTACCCTTGTGGAGGATGTGTGTGTCATCTGGAGAATGCATTATAGGCCACAGTATGCATTACCAGATGTGGATGGACATATCCCTACTGTGATTGCTTGTACCTAAGAGAGCTATATGCCAGGCAGGAGTGGTCTCAGTAATGGGTGGAGGTGAATACCACTGGTTACTGGCATAGTATAGTACCTGAAGGATGCATATTTTGCTTTGTGTCCTACAGCTGTGTGTCAGTCGTGAAGACATCATCTAACGATTGGTTATGGTCAGGCTGTTGAAGTTATGTATACTACCAGAATGCAGAACAATGACAGATAGTAACAGTATCACCCACAGCACAGTGTCAAACCATGTCATACACACATGTGTAGTCAGGTTCCGAAATGTGTGTAGTACAATGCATACTGGCCACCAATACAAACTATGTAGTGTTACTGTGTAATACAGGGCATGTCATCCTGCCCATGTGTCCACTATGCACGTACATGCAGACAGTGCACCACCTCCATGTTCTCAGATGTACACCTGCAAATCGATGCTACACACATCCCACACATACTGTCCACTCTCTAACACATGCTGCCAATACTACACACATCAGCCAAGTGGCATGTGGGCGGACAATACATTATTTTAACTAACACTGGTGTATACAATACTACAATGAAAATCATAGCTTTAATGCATCATGCCTGCTCAGCTACACCTTCAAGCATATCATTACACTCTACTGCTGACAACATGGTAATTGCTGTACTGCTATAAAGTCACCCTGTGCATCAGCACCATGGTAGCCTGTTCCTGCATTGATGTTACAGATGACAGGAGGTGGCACAGGTTTCATCATATGCACAGGGTGTGTTGTTGGTTTGCCAGAGGCCTGCAGTGAGCCATCCAATCAACATGTATGTGTGTGTGTGTGTGTGTGTGTGTGTGTGTGTGTGTGTGTGTGTGTGTGTGTGTGTGTAAGGGGCAAGAGTCCTGCTATGGGCCAATGTTGATGTAATGTGTGTGGGTATGTGTTAGCCCTAGGTGCCTGGTTCCTGTGTGTGTGTCTGCATGCACACAGTTCCACCATGTGTCTGCCATATACAGGTATTTGTGGGACAGCCACAGACTGTACCTGCCAGGCTTTACAAATCACCATCTCTGGCTATGGATACGGTACCTGTGCCTGGCAGGGGTGCTACTGACACTATCAGGTACTAAGCCAGACTGGGTACTATCCCCAGAGGTAGATGGATGTACACTGGACCCAGGTCCCTGCTGGGACTGTCCAGAGCCATGTGCATGTGGTCTTCTAGGACGTTCTATCGACAGACCACCCCCAACATTGCTGGGGCTGGTACTGGCACTACAGGAGCGGCTGTGACTTGTGGGATGTCCGTGGTGACTGCCAGCTGCTGATGTTGCTGGCATACATCCACATCAATGACTCAGCTGTCCCGCACTGTCCTGACACATGGACATGACATTGCGGAGGACATCTAATGTCTCTCCCCAATGTCTATCTGTGACCTTAGTGTAATGACGGATGGCACCTGCTAGGTCATGGATACTGTCAATTACGGTGGTATTATGTGCCCTCTGTGCCCTTAATCCCTGTCTGGTGTACCGTTCCATATGTGCCTGTGCCTCCAAGACAGCCTGGAACATGTGTGATATTGTCAGACCTGTGGCACATCTGCCAGTGGCATGATGAGCAGCAGTGCTCCGGTGAGAACCCCTGGACATCTGCCTATGTGGTACCCTTCCAAACATCTGGGTATGGCTGCTGTGTTGGGATGCATGTGCCATGGATACCACACTGTCCTGGCCAATGCTGACTGTATGCTGTCCCTCAGCTAAGGGCATTGGTGATGGATGTATTGGCAGTATGACTGTGTGCATGGATGGGGTGGACACTTGTGTACTGTCGATTGGTGGCCCAACGACAGACCCTGGCAAACATGCCTGTGCCTCAACACACCTATCATCATCATCACTATTTTGCTCAGTGGCATTGGTTTCCCCGCTGCATTGAACCAGCCCAAAGTCAGCACCTGTGAGAGGAAGACAGGAAACACCCTTTACGACCTGTACATGATGTCAGCACACATGAACACATGCACACATGAACATATGAACACATGCACACATGCACAAATGCACTCCTCACTAAAACACACACACACACACACACACACACACACACACACACACACACACACACACACACACACACACACACACACACACACACACACAATCCAGAACATACTCAATAGCCGGTGATGGTGGGGTACAGTATCACAAGGCAAACAGTTATATCACACATGTCAGCATGCAGGATGTGTGTTGCTCAACAGCATGCAGTGCGGGTGTAGACAGCCCTTGCTAATAACAGTATACATGGCTTTGATGCATATGTGTTGTTGTTCAGTGATTGGCCTCAGCCTGGAACGCAATGTGTACATGGACACAACATTGCTGTGTAAGTCTTAAAAGCTCTACAATGTCTTGTGCACCATCACTCACAGGTATACATACCATGGCTGGATATGTATCTGTGTGTCACATAAATATCCATTTCTAATTAGTGCGTCTGTGTCTTTAGCAGATGATTGTGGACACAGGTTTAGCACATGCATGCTATGTATACACACAGGATGAGTGGTGCATGTATACCTGATGGAATACCATTGCTCAACATAGCCATTGTACAGTGGTTATGGTGAGTGTAGGACATATTGTGGACATGCCAGTGCCAGCCATGATGTGGCATGCTACATCACAACTGCAACGTTAAACTTTACACATACACAGTGTGTGTCATGTGACCTATACACTCAATAGCATTACATGACATATATGTGTCACTTTGTACAAATGGTGATTGCTATGCATAATGTGTATCAGTGCATATGTTTGCACACACACAACATTGAGGTGCATAGCAGTTAATACTATGTGTGGTACTGTGGTCACTGTAACTGGATGGGGTGTAGTACCATGAGCCATCAACATGCAGCATCATGTGGTCACTCAAGGCTACTAATGTGTGCCAGACCGGCACATACCATGCTGTGCCGGAACTGCAGTACCATGGCTACATTCACCATTGCACAGCCACTTGTTACATGGGTTTGTAAGGTGCCCAATAGGGAGCATTGCCTAACATGAATGTGTTGCGTGTTGGAGAGTGTCGCACTGCCCAATGATAGGCCTCTACCCCTCAGGTATATTATGTGTGCTGTGTGGATGACATTTGGGATACTGGAGTGTAACCTTACAGTGTGTGTCTGAATATGCCATGTGTAGCGTATTAACATGTACTGTGTATGACGGAGTTGTGTATGTAGTGTGCATGTGTATCGACTGCCTATCCAATGTCCACTACAGTGTAGCCACAATTGTTTGGGATGCTCTGTGTATTGCATGTGTTTGAGGCAGCCACTCATGTTACTGAGATATGCATAGTCTCACAGCAAACATGCACAGCATGCATTATGCGTAGCTGTGTTACATGTGTACATGGCCTACACCTCACCTATGACATGCACATTTTATTAGCAATGTTAAATGTAGAACACACTCACCAGCATGGGTCTGCTGCTTTGCTGTCACACCAGAGGGACCTACAAGGATATGAAACAGTCTGTCAGTGGCAACAACTGTGGCATTGCTACTGTGGTTTGCAATCTTACAGTAGCACAATGGTTGACGGTCACAGGCCTACACATCATGTTCCAAATTATCAGTATTGAACAACACCAGGCTCCACATCTTCTAACTGCACAGTACACATCTCACATATGCATGATCTAACAATAGAAGTAACAGTGGTCTACAGATATGCCAACTTACCTGCACGCTCCATGTGAACTTGTTGGGGGGCTCCAGCCTCCATGATGATGCATGCGTGCTCTTGTTGTTGTTGGCTGGGAGCCCCCAGGCTCAGGAGCAGCTCCTCCACTCTGGAGAGGGGGGATGGGTGGCAACCCCACCACCTGTGGCAAGCTGTTGCCTATGGACATCAGACGCACGCTGCCGGACATGTCTAAGTAAATCACTGCATTGATGTCGTACCTGCTCATAAGTCCGGTTATGCATGCCTATGTCATTTATCCTACGGACAACGTCTTGCCACAGCACAGTCCGCTCATGCTGGTCCTGGCTGGTTCTTATAAATAGCAGGTTGTACTGTTCGATGAGACAGTTGGTAAGTATTTCATCCTCTGCATGGCTGTATGCAGGATTGCGATGGTGGGACATGGCCCTGGAAGACAAGAAAACAATATGTGTGAGCAAGTCATGTGGCGCACTTAACATTCTACAGTACAGATATCACTGAACTGCCATAAATAGCAAACTATTGTCTGTCAGAGGATACACACTTTCAATACCACATATCAGTGCTCAACCCACAACTGCCTGACATGCTCTATATATTAACACATTTTCTGCACAGCAACAAAGATAAACCACTATGTAAGACTATGCAACAGTACATGGCACACTGTATGCGACACAATGCACCACCTAGCTACAGTAGGTATATATCCAGCTAATGCATAACGAAATATGTAATCCATTGCAATGATTGTAAAGTCCAGTTACAGTATTACCAGTATACCACACTAGTTGTTGATGGAAACCCCCTGCCTACAATATGTACACATTTGTGATTATAGGTGGCATACTGCTGTACTAGACTATACATGTTGCTAGATACCCACTTATATCCTGTAACACACATATGACTGGGGCATGTTACAGCCATACCCACACACACATCAGACATACATACAGGACACAGAGGTATGGCAACCCAGATGAGCTTTACGTGTGTACCATACAGTACTGTGTGTCAGTACTTACAAACCCTTATGCCTGCGGTATGTAATCTGTGAGGACTACAGGGAACACACAGAGCAGTGTTTCCAAGCAATGTGGACATACACCATACTGTGCTGTTTAGGCCTACAGCTTCAGGTAGTACTACAGTTCATACAGGGGTTTGATTCACCAGCAGTACCAATCAATGGGCATACATGTACTGCTTTATCCTCCAGTGGCACACCCCAGTTAACACAAAGGGACTACATTGGACCGTATGCCATACTGCTTTTTCTGGCTAGCAATAGCATACACATATTTTGCTGGGATCAGACCTATGACACAAAATACCATGACAGAAACAATTTCCCACTAAGCTATCCCACATATACACAACTGTGACACATTCACCAACACATTCACCATCACACTCAGTCAACCTCACATAGCAATTATTGCAACAAGTACATGTGGATGTGTATTGGTTCATAGGTAGGGTATAGGCTATTGGCCCTAGGGCCTATAGAAGCCTAGCCAGATGGTACCCTGGCCTTTGACACCCAAGTAATTTAGTTCCATGTGTCCCTGTCAAGCAGAGCCACAGAGGTGATTCCCGGGGTGTAATTCCTATCTCACATCCAATCATCAAGACTATTTATGATGGGTGCTACTGAGAAGCTTTGTTTACTATTGCTAGGTAGTTTGTTCCACAGTATGGGATGTCTCTGAGATAGGAATCTATCCCTCTAGCATGTTCTGTCTATTGTGGTAACAAGGTTTAGGTCCCTAGAGCGTGTAGCTCATAGGGATAGTGATCTGTTTACGTGGTGCATGTCCAACAGCTCTGGGTTTGACATAGCTTTGTATATTAGGCAGGGGTTACCTCTGGGTTGCCAGTATGCAACACAGTGTAGCTGTGGTTTGGTGAGACGGTATGCATAGGGCACCTGTTTGAGGACAGTATTACTCTTTGTGAGATGTGTCTGTGGCCCTTCCAGTTGCTGTAGATGTCTTGTGAGGTACATACCAGAAGAGGCATTGTACTCTTTAATGGGTTTTGTGAGTGATGAGTAGAGGGGAACACTGACCTCTTTTTCCCTGGATGACACAGCTTTTGTGATGAGGTGTGCCATGTAGACAGATTACATGACTAGTGTGGCACTGTGATTATTAAGGGTGAGACTGCTGTCCACCTGTGTTCCTTGGTCTCTTATCACACTGTCGGTGTTGAGTTGACTACCACCTATGTGGTAGTTCATGGGTACAGACCTTTTAGCAAAAGGGATGCGGATGTATTTCAGACACTGAGCTTGAGGCCATGGCTTTGTCAACAGGCATCTGTCGCAGTAAATGTGACTCTGTCTCTCCCTGCCTCTATAGATATATATATATATATATATATATATATATAGATATATATATATATATACATATATATATATATATATATATATATATATATATATATATATATATATATATATACACACACACATACATATAAACATCCATTGGTGTACATATAGATATACATATAGGCATATATACAGTCCACCTTTCTTGGTGGGAATATCAATTTTGCAAAGTATGGGAGGTATACAGTTATGTAATGATATTGCACAGTCTTGTGCGGAATGCATTGAAGGTGTTCTCAGCCCATGTGGCTTTAGCAGGCCTCACTGGCTGCGACACTGCAAACCTAACAAATCACACTCACAGCGTTTAACCACCACATGTCATATACCAGCAAACAGCCATTGTCCACACTACTGTACAGAACACAGATGACATGGTTCAGATGTTTGACATTTAATGCTGAGCTACATACATCACAGTTATGTCCCACTGCACACAGCTACACACTGATTTGTCCATGGCAGTAGTTACGCAGGGCATCTGTGCATAGATATGTACTGCTGCCACATATTGATGTTTCAGAGTATGTAAAGTAGTCTTCAAATACATCTACTACATGCCAGTAAATACATATCTGTTACATACCTATCCTTTGTATGTGTTTGTAGTTTTCACTTTGCTGTATCTTTGGCTTAATTTTAGATTTTTATTGTTTTTTTTTTTCCCCCACTGGTGTGGGTGGGGGTGTGCGACTCTCTCTCTCTCTCTCTCTCTCTCTCGCTGTCTCTGTCTCTCTCTCTCTCTCTCTCAGCATCTGCAATGGGATGATTGTATGTGTGGCCAGCAGGTACAGCCTGATTTTATAGGTATCTGCACATGTGCATGTGATGGCCTCTGCATCAATTGGTGGCCACCATTTGGTAATTGCATGCAGCCTGCTGTGTGGTAATTGCAGTACTCACTGTCATAGCAACCCAGTGCTATAAATTGCTATGTCAGGTAGGCATAGCCCTTTCAGCTTTCCAAAGTGAGGCCCATTCTTGTTTGCTGTGGACACCATTGTGTAAGTCAGAAGGTTGGTATACTTCTTATATGTGAAGCTAGGGGTGTAGCCAGAGATTTAAATATTGTACTCAGACCTGAATGTTGCCACTTCCACTACACAGTTGTCAGTGTAGATTTGTAATCACCCCTCCAAATACTAATGCAAGATACATGGGTGTATGTAGTTTCTTTTCTACTTATACAATTAACTGCCATACAAAACTAGTTATTGAGATGTATTCATTTGGCACATGAACTGTTTGTGAACTGCTATACTGTGAATATTAATTTACCCACTTTTGAAAAGTTTCTGCTTTTTTCGTGTTGTCATTAGCACAAGCTGCTCAAGAAAACTGGACAAATTTCAGTACTGAGTATGCCTACCTACATCCTTGGTAGACCCTGAACACACAGGTTTATTGTACATTTGGGTAGGGGTGCAGAAAGACAGAGAGCATTATGTATTAATGTGTGAACTTTATCTTGCTGGACTTAAAGGGTTGCTGTGTACCTGTTAGTTTACCAAGGCAAGTAGTCTGTCTGTGTAGCTCCCAAATGTGACCTATCCAGGTGGTAGCCAGAGGTTAGCCTGTTATTCTTTGTCTGTGCACCACACCAGTCTTTTCAGCACTGGAACAATGGCATTGTCACAGTTGGTTGCTACCAGTACATGGCTGCATCCCTTGGTATTTCAGTGTTGTACTCCTACATAAGGGTATGCTTGTGGAACTCCTTCCAAAGCTATTTGCACAGTGTGTAACAGCAGAATAGCTGATATGCCTGTGTGTTTCTGCCTCTGCCAGGCCTCTCAAACACTCAGGTACATATTTGAACAGACTCAGGGAAAAGTAGGTAGAAGTGAGGTACACCTTTACAATATTAGAGACATTAAGTTGGGACTTTGAGAGAAACAGAGCATATGGATTAATACACATTTCCTGAAGTACAGGCGGTGTCAAACTCTTACTTATTATCATTATTTATTAAGTGTAATTCACCACCTTTCTGCCCAACGTGTCCAACTCTTACTTATTATCATTATTCATTAAGTGTAATTCACCACCTTTCTGCCCAACGTGTCCAACTCTTACTTATTATCATTATTCATTAAGTGTAATTCACCACACCCTCCCAACTGTCCAACTCTTACTTATTATCATTATCCATTAAGTGTAATTCACCACCTTTCTGCCCAACGTGTCCAACTCTTACTTATTATCATTATTCATTAAGTGTAATTCACCACCTTTCTGCCTAATGTCAGTAGCTTTCAGAGGGATTCAGAGTGACACAGCTAAAACCTGTCTCAAAATCAGGGACATGCCTGAAATGTAGTCACAGTTGCGAAATATGGCCTCTGCCATAATCAGATATGCTAGTGTTTGTCCTACTATGATACTGTGTGGAGGTTGTAAAGTGCTGCTGTAACATTATTTCCTGCTAGTATGGCTGGTTCTCTTTTCACAGTCATGTAATGCAATTCCACAAGAACTGCTGGTAAGGATCCACAGAACAGGATTTGTGTTATGGCATTCCTATTTGTCCTTTACATTCACTCATTCTGATGCATGTTATATTGATTGCAGCACCAATTTGTTGTATGTTTACCATGGCTCAGTGGTACTTCATGCAGTATAGTGTGTACAAGTTCCGGGGTTCGAGACTGACAGATGTATTTTATTTTGCTGCTGAGCAGAACAAGGGCCCTGACATACAGAGTGACTAAGGCACTTTTAAGCAGTTGTAGGAAGGTTTGTGTGGGTTTGCGCAATGCTTAGCAATACTTAGCTAAGTGCACACAGGCGTACACTCGCACAAACCCGCTAACTACTGCTTAAAAGTGCTTACTCCCGCTAACCCCTGTGCTCATTTCTTTGAAAGAAAAGAAAATAGGGAGATAGGAAAGTGGTGGAAAAGGGCACAAAGAGGGAAAGACAGTAGGGAAAACAGCTCGGGATGTGCAGGATGGGTGTAGGGAAGGTCCATAGCTGCCCGTTTCTTTAACAGCAACATCTGTGCATATACTAATAATTTGGATGGAAATTTGAAACATTCCACCCCTGAGAGAAGGGTGAGGACAACAAAGTATATTGTACTGCCAATTAAATTTCAGCTTATGTGTCCAGCGGACATGTGTGCAAAATGGGCAGCTATGTATGGGGCGTAATTTTTTTGTGGGAGCAGATTACCCATTTTTTTTTCAGGTGAGAGTGGAATGTGGGGTAGGAGAAGTAGGTATATTTGGGGAGGCAGGTTGGGGAGGTAAACAGACAAGACAAACAAGAAGCATACAGGGGCAGAATATGACACATGGGGTGGGTGAACACCATTGACGGGGAAGGGTGTTTGGAAATCGCAAGCCCATGAGCCCACAGATGGCAACAGTGGAACTGAGATCCCCACCCATGGGCAATCACCACTGCACCTTCACAGCCCAGAGGGTGGCTGTGCTGGGGGCTGCATAGGAGGGGCAGACTCACCCGTGAGTTGTGCCACTCTTGCCTCAAGCTGGCGTAGAGGATCAGTAACTGAATGCTCGATCTCCCTACGCACCACAGCCCAGAACGTTCAGAGGCTGATAGGTGGCCCTCCTCTGGCCACGCTTGCAGGGGTGGATGAGCCCCATCCCCTGCAGTGCTTCCACCTGAAAGTGGCACAGGACCAATGGAGGAGGAGGTCCCGGGCTGAGCACCGGACCTGCTGGTGCCAGGTGCCATCGCCAGCTGAGGTGGGACAGGTGGGTTGCTGGGACTGGCCTTCCCATACATTCTATGTTTAGGAGGATTTAATGACAATATGGGTTAGTAAAAGCCAACAGCATTCCAATTTAGTTGTAACAGCATACAGTAGTATTCCCATTAACCCACCACACCAGCATTCCAACAGTTGAACAGCAAGCATAACACATGCATATATATAGAACAACAGTGGATATTCTAACAGCATGCAGGATTGATTGGTGGCAACAGGCCACCAAATTTGTGGTATGTAAACAGGGCACATGCATCAAAGTAAATGCAGATATTTATCAAACAATAGGACATGTGTCCCAACAAATGTTATGAGATTAGACATACCCATTGAGGTGTGGAATTGCATTGTTTATGCACATACAGTAGGGTGTAAAAAGATACCTCCATTAACAACTTATATATACTTGTAGTTTACACTACATTCCTGTTGACTGCGGTTATATATCCCCTACATGTATTATTACAGTGGGCAATGTCTGTTAAATTGTACAATGGGTTTTGCTAGTTCTTGATATACCTGACCTGTATCTGACATACAAACTGTCCTGGATGCAGATGTTACTGCTACATATTTATATATTTCATTTATATTTATATATCTACATGTCTGTATGTGTTCAGGTGACACTATCAGGTATATGTTGACAGCCCCCTACATTTCTAGCAGCACACTGACATTTCTGGGGAACACAATAACAAGCTACTCATGTGCCAGATTAACCTGTACATGCTGGCCATGAACAGACAGTTGAGGACTGTATATATGCTTAACAGCTACGGCACTCCCTTCATCCACTTTATATGGGCCTACCCATGTGCGGGTTGACTGCACTTAATACAACAGTACTATTTCAGTACTATTTCTATAATGCAAGGGTACAACAACATATCGAAGAAAGTGACACGGACACACTCCAGGAATTAGTCCTTTATTAATTACATTACACACTTTTCTAGTGGCTCTCTTATTTATTTGATATATCAGTGCATGCAGAGGTCTTTTATTCAAGACATATTATACCTTTATTAATGGGTTACAACGCCTTTTCACTCTGTCTCACTTATTTTATATAACAGTACATGCAGAGAAGTTATTCAACATTTATTATACCTTTATTAATGGGTTACAACACTCTTTTTCAGGCTCTCTCACTTCTTTTATATGACAACACATGCAGAATAATTACTAACCTGCCTGGTGGCGTAGCCTTAGCAGCCTATCTGCATAGGCTTGCTGATTCGCAGCACGGACACCTGCAGCTGTGAAGTAAATGAAGGGACATTGAGACATACCTATCCATAATACAGAGTACAATAGCAATTCGTACATACTTCATTCCATGGCTACATACTCAGTAGTGGGGCATTTTCCATCCCATGGGCCTCCTGTATCCACTGGTTCAGTCGGTCCTCCTTGCGTCTCTTCAGGTCTGAGTAGTGGTGTCTGACCTGCTCACCAGTCAGAGGGATGCCTGTGGCACTGGTGAGATCATGTGCTAGACGGTTCCAGGCTTCCACTTTGCACTTAGTGCCCTGAAACTGGCCCTGCAGGAGACTTGCATCATGATGATGGATGAGGAACCAAACCATCACTTTTGACTCCTCAATGCCCCACCGTTGCGCTCGAAAACGAGAGCCCTCTCCAACTCTGGCCATACTGTCTGCAGATGGGAGCTACAAACAGTTATGACAATTATTCCTGCCTATGGTGCTTAAATATGCCTAATTTCCCGCACTTATTTGTGATTGGCCGGTTTTGAAAAATCTCAGCTAAAAGCAAACCTGCTTAGCAATGGGTAAACTTCCATTGATATATATGAGTGTGTTGGAAATGCATCCATATTTAAAGCTGTCATGGCTTAGTGGTTTAGTACTGTGATTATGGTGCACAGTATCCCGGGTTCGAGGCCTGCCATTGCTTTTTATTTTACTACTGGCCAGACCAGCTTGGAGGTGTGGCTGTGTTTAGCTGACTTTTCTCAGCTTTGCCCAACGTTGCTCGATGTTGCTCTACGTTGTTCTACACTGCCCGACATTGCCCGACATTGCACTAGTTAGCGCGGTGTGCAGCTCCGTGCGAACATGTTTTGTTTGCACTAGTTGGTGCGATGCGCAGCTCCGCACAAAACTATTGTGCTAGTTATAGCAGTGCTCAGCTATGAGCAATTATACTTAACTGTGCTTAATGTTAGTAAACTTTGCTTAGTAGTGCTTCACATTGCTTAAGATACGTTACTTATGCATTTATCAGTATGCATGACCATTCGACATTCTTATATATATATATATTAAATATTGTTCAATAACACATAGGCCATTTCAATGCATTTTACTGAGATTTAAAAGGTAAATGTCAGGAATACTATTTATGCACACATTTCCAATAGAAAATAGGTAGGGGAATGGCGGGATTCGAACCAGGAATGCCTTCTCTTTGTGCGAGGGCTCTACCACTACGCTATTGCTATTTGGCTTAATTTGCATATAAACGGTTTATTATCTTCTTCGATGTCTACACTGCTACCTGTAGCTAAGCAATGGGCAAAACCCGCGCATACACGCACAAATACAGGCCGCTATATCGGGAATAATAAAAAAAAAAAGGAAACCTTTACATTTTAAACTTGTACAGGGATTTAGATTGTGGGGGAGTGTAGTGTTCGGTATGTGGACATTTGAGCGTACTCGCTCATTTCAGTTGACATTTGCAGTTTAGGCACTTGCAGGGGCATGGATATTTGCATGCAAGCTCCGTGTAAGCCTTAGAGTTGAGTCAGCGCGCCCTCATGAATATGCATGACGCGCTGACATCATACCCTTACACTGCAGTTTCCATGTAAGACTTAGTTAGTCTTACACGGAGGATTAGTGAATCCCTGCCAAGGTTTTGTCCTCCTTTGTGGTTAAGGATTTTATGTGATTGTTTCCATAAATCTAGTAGATGTCATTCTCTTATGAAGCTATTTATTAGAATATCTGTATGCTGTTGTATTGCCTGCAATATGTAGATATTCTGGTGGGATCTTAGCAGGGCTAGAGTAACTGATAATTAGCTTCTTAAGTAGTTTTTTTATTTGCTCTGTAGACTCAGGTTGCTAGGTGTAGTTACCATGTTTTAAATTACTGTTTTGTGTTACAAGTTTTACATTTTGTTGATTTAATATTGAGATAGTTACCCAAACCGAATGTTGAATTCATTTTATATGCCCATTGCCATTTTACTCATGTGATAATGGATTTCTCTGTGTCTGTTTTTGCCTGGTTTGACTAAGAAATTCATGGCATTCCATAATTGATTAGCATTATTAGTGCAAAAGTATTATTTATTTTGTTTTATGCCATGTTTTCTACATTATTTTTCAATAATCTGTAATTCTAAAGTGGCATTATAGCTTGTTGCTTTTTCTAAGTTTCCAAGTCTTTGCTTGTTGATAACATCATTTGTTTTGTTTGCACAATTAGCCTCAGATAAGAGAAGCTTTAATATTTTTTTTGTGTAGTGATGCTACTTAATTCAAAATATCTAGGAAAGTATGGTTAAAATAGATAACAAGCCATCTATATGTAAGAATTTTAATGAGGTTAAAATGAATGGAGGACAGCAACTGTCATCTCCTTGCACAAATGTGTGGCATCGATGGACCCAGGAAATTCTATGTGCTTGTACATAGTTACATTGTTGGAGGGAAAGATTGTGTGTTTGAAAGATTTTTTTGATTTGGTCATTTAACTATTGTTGGTCTTTGTACTTTATTTGCAAGTTATAAATGTAGGGTGATGGCTGCTCACTGTGTCTGAGCATGTACCGGTAGCATATAAACAGTTGGTGTTTGTGGTTAATACCCAATCCTACTGTGCTTTGTCTGCCAGTGACTTTGTCTATCCTAGTAAGCTTTGAGATTAGTTTTATCAACCCAAAATATTAATGGGTGGTTAAGCTTTGCATTGTGCTTATTGAGAGGACATAATGGTTCTGTTAATCTTAACATCTCCTATTATAACCGTATTTTGTTTGATATTTGAGGTTATCCAGAATAGTATCTTTTCTAATATGTCTTTATTTTTTGTAGTGGAATTTGAAGAGATGTAGATGGTTGCAATTTAGAGTGCTTTATATTTATTTAGTTTGATAATCACTAGAGCTAGCTCAAGTTTGGCAACATTTATTACTGATTTTTTGTTCAATATGCTAATCATTAACCTTCTCTTAATTTACTCAAGCCCATTTGTTCCCTAGTAGTGAGGATCTTCCCAGCTCCACCAAGATGGCAGCTATTGGAAGGAGGGGCATCTTTCAGCCAGCCACTAAGTTTGGTTCTGGTCTTGCTGGCTTCACAGCAAAGAGTTTATTTTTACTTATTAGCCTAGCCTTTCCCTGGGAGGGTGCCATGTGACCTGAGTGCTTTCCTTTATGTAAGCACATGCTCATCTACATATGCTCAATGAAACTTACTGCCTATTGGTGGCTTGATGCAGCACACTCCTCCCCCAGTGTTATATGCCCTCTCCTACCTCTAAAGGACTGTTACAACCCATGACTGGCTCTAACTCCCTCTTTCCAACATGGACATCCCCTCCCTCCCTCCCAGCTCTGCTATGTGCTTGATCAAACTTGGTCATCTAAGCTGTGGTCAGAGCTCTACCCATCTATATTATTGGAACTGCTGACATGTAGTATTTATTTTTCTTGGGAGATAAAGAAGAGACTAGTGGCCTGTATCCTTTTCCTTAAACATGGTTGGATTGTTTTACTTGAGAATGATTGATTTTGTTGTTAAATGGGTTTTATCATGCTTTTCAGGTTTTCTGGCTAAGTCAGTATTTCCTCAAATGACTTTGACTATGTTTTAACTTACAATTTTATATTTCAATTTGATTTTTATTAATAGTTAATTTTACAGTCTTTTCTGTGGCTGCCTTTGCATGCTTTGAATATGAACAGCATGTAATTTGTCTGTTATTAACCGTAGTTTTCATTTTGCATCATATTTAGTTTGTAAAAGTGTTTAAGAAATGAGCAGTGAAATAAATATGACACACTCAAACTTGGAAGCAAAGTCTAGAAGCAGGACAGGTTTGGCCTGGCTTTGCAACAGTGGATCCTGTAAGCATTCACCTCATATGGGTAACAAAGTGATTGAATGAGTTTCTTCTCAAATGTAATGATTTAATGCTGCACAGACCTTGCCCTCCCCAAAGTACTCAGTACTGTTTGAAAAGAAGACTTTTAAGGAGAGATCACAGTAACAAGGAAGCTTTTCTCACTCTCTCCTTCAGTTTACATATGTTCAGATGACTCATCCTGCACTGAGTTATGCTTTGTTGATTTTTTTTAACATGGAGAAGCATTGAACCCAATGTGGGAAGGCTTTGGCCCACCCATACCCCCTTACTTATATATACCAACTCCATGGTCACACAATGGATACGAATATCCCCATGCAGTGCACTGCTAAACCACTCAATATAAGTCAATGTGGTTTTGAAAAAAAAACATAATAAAATAAAATTATTCCTTATTTATATACACAACTCCACAGTTGCATAACTGTGGGAAATGAGAAAATCCCTCAAACAGCATAAAGTTGTCCTTCCCACACAACGAACAAGAATATGAAACAACTTTAGTGAAATTCTAAGAATAGTGATACTGAGGAAATGTAATTGGGAAGTTAGGACCTGATCAGATTTCCCTTGATGACTCCTAGGACAGTGTAAAAGAAGTAGGATGAAGCTTGATAAAAAGAATGACGCCTTTCTAATTTTAATTTAAATTTAAAATCGACATTTGTGCTGTAATCGTCTCCCACTATGCTCCTGCAAGAAATCTCTGAAGCTCCTCCCTTGACCTCTTAAAAATCTATAAGCCCAAATCAAAATCTGGATGTAACTTATACAGCTACCATCCCTCTGTTGAATGGAATAAACTTCCTATCAAAATTCAAACAAACACGCATCCCAAACAATTTAAACAAACTCTAAAATAATACTTCGACAGGAAATGGATCTGCCAATGCTCTAACCCTTCTTGAAAATTTCTACTCCCACCTCTCTAATCTAGGCATTTCCTCTTCACTTTACTTGTACTATATCCTGTTTAGATAAATTGTAAAAATATTTTCTCCTATGTTAACTTTTTTATATTTACCACTTCTTGTATAATATTGATGTGGCTGTAATGTTGCTGCTTATGTTATTGCCAATTGCATAATATTTGGTCATTGATTATAGATTACTATATGTATTTACTGGAGCTTTTCTCTGCGGGCCTCTGCTGAAAAAGTGCTTCTGCTCACTCAGACGTTCCCGGTCAACAAATGTAAAATAAAATAAATAAATAAATAATAAAGCAGCAGAAAGCACCCCTGCGCTACCAGGCTATAACTCATTCCATACCTTTTGGCCCCAGAACATGGATCGAAGCTCCAAAGGTGGTGATGTCTCCATGTTTATAAAGGATATGCACACCTCCAAACTAGGAGTCCAGCATCACGCATCTGAGATACTTCAGGTACAACTAACATTGGGTAAGACAGCGATTCAGGTCATAGCCTGCTACAGGTCCACAACCATGTCTCAAGACTCTCACTCCATGTTCTTAAGCACCCTGGAAACTATTAGGGTTCAACCCAACACTCACATACTAGGTGACTTCAACTACCCCTCAATCAACTGGGAAAACTACTCATGCACCAATACACTGGCCTAACACTTCCTGGAATTCATCAGTTCCAATGCCTTGGACCAGCTCATTCGTAACCCCACTAGAGGAAGCAACATCCTTGACCTGGTTATTACTAACATGGGCAACCGTTGCTCTACACCAATAGTCAATCCCTCCCTGGTCAGATCTGACCATAAACTAATCACCATGGAAATCCACATATCACCCACACCCCCCACAAAGGTAACCACCATGACAAACTTCTCCAAAGCTGACTTTGGGCTCCTAAAAACAGAGGTGACTAACTTCATGGCACCTATGTCAATAGAAAATAGATGCATGACTGCCAAATCATACACCAATGCACTGTATCAACATGTACATAAATGCATGAAACTAGCCATACCCAACAGAACCAAGATGCTCTCCACCAAAAAAAGAAAGCCAATCTGGTGGTCCCCTGTCATTAATAAACTCTACAATAGAAGGAAGAAACTGTTGCAGAAAAAGGTGAAGCCCCAAGACTGGAAATAAACTCCCTTATTAGCCTCAACAAAAAGTTGTGATCCCTCATCTAAACCTCTAAAGCCAGCTATGAAGGCAGAATTGCAGAAGACACCAAAAACAACCACTAAGCCTTCTATAGTTATATCAAGAATCTCCATGGCAATACCTAGGTTTGCTCTGAGGTACTGCACAATGGTGCCTCCTATACTGAGCCAACAGATATTGCCAGCATACTGGCCGACAGATTCAGTGCCAACTTTACCCCTCCCCCGCAAAGGACCAAGCACAATACCAGAGGAATGCCAGGCACCCAGCATTACTGCATCACAGGTTAAAGCTGCATTGTCCAAGGCCAAGAATACAGCTTCCATGGGACCTCAAAAAATCCCTGGATGTGTTCTGCATGAACTACAAAGTGAACTGGCACCACATCTGTGTGCCCTGTTCAGTCACAGCCTCACCTCAGACATTGTCCCTACTGAATGGCACACTGCTACAGTCTTTCCTGTCTATAAAGGTGAAGCGACTACAAACCCTGGGAATTATTGCCCCATTAGCCTGATGAGTCTGATATGTAAGGCTATGGAGCGCATCATCATGGACCTAATTAACAAGGATATAGGGAATCTCCAAACTCTGGATCCCACACAGTTTGGCTTTGTGAAGGATAGATCATGCCTGCTCAACCTAGTTGACTTCTTTGAGTCAGTCAGCAGAGCTGTGGATGAAGGCAAGGTTGTTTATACAGCCTACCTTGATCTGGCCAAGGCCTTTGATAGTATTCCCGACTCCGGAATTATTGATAAACTCACCAAACTAGGCATCAACCCCTATATCACAAGGTGGGTTGCAAATTGGATCACAGATAGAACCCACAGTGTGAAAGCAGCAGACTTCAAGTCAGACTGCCAACCAGTCATGAGTGGAGTCCCACAGGGATCAACCCTGGGTCCTCTCCTGTTTGGCATCTACTTCTCAGAAGTCCAGGCCAGCACAGAAAGACTCTGGCTGACCAAGTTCACAGATGACTGCAAGCTGGGAGGTATTATTAACTCCCCAAGTGATGTAGACATCCTGCAGAAAGGCCTCACTAAGACCAATGACTGGTATCGAAACCATGGCCTTAAGCTTAATGCCAAAAAATGCATCATCATCCCCTTTGGGAAAAACTCAGTTCTCACTAATTACCACATCAATGGGAGCCCACTGAACACAGAAGGCGTTATAAGAAATCTGGGGACACAGGTTGACAGTAACCTCTCCTTCGACCACCACATTGCCACTGTGGTCAGAAAGTCCTTCTATGTGGCACATCTCATTACCAAGGGTTTTGCATCCGTGAAGAAGAGGTCATCATCTCTCTCTAATCTTCCCTCATTAGGCCAATCATTGAGTATAATGCCCTATTTGGCATGTACCTCATTAGACACATGCAATAGCTGGAAAGGCCACAAAAGTATCTCATGAAGAGGATCATAGGCCTTAAACACATGTCCTAAATGGACAGACTCAAAAAAATCCAGCTATTCTCTGTCTCATATTGTCTACTAAAAGGTGATCTCTGCTTGACTTACAAAGCCATGTCTGACCCAGCTCTGTTAGAAATGTTACATCTAAAGAAATCCCAATCCCTCCACACCACACGTTCCAGAGACCTCAACCTCATTACCACAATCAACAGAACATGCTGGAGGGACAGGTTCCTAACCCAGAGACTGCCCATGCTCTGGAATAGACTGCCCATACATGTCAAGCAGAGTACCTCAGTGGTCCTCTTCAAGAGAAATCTTGATGAGTGGATGGGAAATCGAAAGTTCACCCCGCGGATAACTCCAGTGGCTCTGCTTGATAGAGGCACTGAGAACTAATGTCTGGTGGCACAATGCCAGGGCACTTGCATGGGCTAGGCTTGTAAAGACCCCAGGGCCATTAGCCTAGTACACACCTATGAACTATGAACCATTGAACTTGTTTTATGGAGTCCTTTGTGTGAGTACTTTACAGTCTGTCACTGGTGCTCTATGCTCTAATACTGCACCACTGACACTGGCAGCTACTGAAGTGTTCCAAAGGGTTTCATGCCAGGCCTGCTCCTGTTCAGATAGTTTATCTCAGGTATTGCACTGGTTTTGACAGTAAGGCCAGCTTATTTCTGATGAAACCAGAACTGAGGTGGCAGCAATAGTTGATGAAGGCAGTCTTCAGTATGAACTTCTGAAGTGTGCAGGTGAGCAGGAAAAGGCAGACAGTGTTTACTGCAGAAGAATGCAAAGTAATGCAGTCACAATGATGAGGGTGATGGAAGGATTGACTCCTAAGGGAAGTTTGAGAGCTTGGCATGTAATTGCAGGATGAAAGATGAGCCAATGGATGTAAAATGGATATAAAACATTTTCAGAGGCAAGTGGTCCAGGCAGATTACTGTAAAATGAATATCAGAGAAAATGGAGATGTGTGCCATGGTAAAAAATGAAATATTGTTTCCTCCTCTGGAAAGGAAGCTTATTTGAATTATCTAGCTTTGTTTCTATCTTAAATAACACCACAAATTTTCTGAAATTTAAGATAGAGGTGTCAAACACATGTGTAAACTTCCTAGATGTAGCAATTAAGAAACATAATAATGAAATTAATACATCTATATTTAAGAAGGAAGTAGCATCAGGCAGATACCTACACGCAAGCAGCATGCATGCGCCCCATGTTTTCAGGGGTATTGTAAAGGCCCAAATGGCCAGAGTCAGTAGGTTAAACTCAGAACATGATAATTTTGGAGAACAGATGCATGATGTATATGAAGAGTTTAGGGATAGTGGATATCCCATAAATCTATTAGCAAGTATTAAAGAACATGTCACTACCCAAAGGGAGGAAACATATAAACCTATTTTTAATCGGACACCAATAATAATGGATACCATGGAAGTGACTGGGCTAAATACAAATAAATTGAGATTTATAACATCGTTCAACTCTATGTCACATAATATTAATAAAGTGATATCCAAATATTGGAAGGTATTATTGGCACAAGATGATATAAAATCAATAATTGGCGATAGACCTTATTTTTGTTATAGGAATATGCGAACCCTGAAAAGCATACTTTGTTATAAAGATTTCAATAACATAAAATGTGGTTTGAATACAATGACAAAGACAGGCACATATGCCTGTTGTAATTGCAGCAGTTGTAATGATATATTAAAAGATGGTGATTCTTTTCATTCGAATATATTTAAACATCCTATTACTGGCAGAGAATATAAATATCATGGTTATGCTACCTGTATAACTAATAATGTGGTATATATAGCAACATGTCAAGCTTGCCCATGTTTTTATGTGGGAAAAACCACGAGAAAACTCAAAGAACGCATAACTGAACATAAGTCCAATATTAGACATTCTAATGAGAATAATGCATTATCTAAACATATTGCATCTAAGAGTAGTAGGCATTGTTTTAAGTTTCAAGTTATAGATCATGTCATAACATCATACAGGGGAGGTGATCTATCTAACTTGTTGGATCTAAGGGAGTATGAATGGATAGTTAGGCTTTCAGCAGACACACCCCCTGGTTTAAATGCTTCAGTATCTCTGAAGCCCATTCTAAATAAAATACAGCAAACTAGATTGAAATAATTTTAATTACTTACTTATGTATTAATATATTAAAATTTTTTTAACTATTGCATATATAATTTATAGATAAATGATGTCTTATGAATATTAGTAAAAATGTTAAATGATTTTAATGATCATGTGATGATGGCTGCAGGTCACATGATTGTTTTTTCAGTGTATATATATGGGCGTTTTTATTGTACCTGTTGTAATGCATTGAGAAAGGGTTTCTTAACCTGAAAGCTTTGTCATTTTTATAAAGGTCTTTTAACTCAACTATTGTCGTTTGGATTTATACAAAAAATGAATTATGAACATAGTATCCTATGGAGACACTGACATGGCTTTAGAATGTACTGTTAGTGGACATTGCAGAGTGTGGGACAGATGGAAGAAGGAGGAGCAGGGTCAGTGAACAACCAAAGAGGGGAATCTGCATATGATCTAACTGTAGCTATACTACATCACAGACCATGAGCATTCTTCTATTAAAATGCTTTATGTTAGATGAATAAATTTACTTTTCTGAGAAGTGTTTTTTTATATAAGATGAGGTTAGTAGCTTATCTACAACTTTTACCAAAATTCTGTGGTATCTTTAAAATATCACTTAATGTATGGTAAGATGATGTAACTTATATGGCAGTTTTAGTTTAGTTTTTTATTTAACCTTACTTTTGAATGCTAGGTTTCTTTTACCTGTTGTGATAAATACATTTAAATTGAGATTTTTTTTATATTTCAGTGGTTTGAAGATGATGCATCTTGGCAAACTTGATGTTATAAATGTTTATGTATTTATTGCTTCAGTAGTTATGAATGTATGACTACTGCTTAAAATGTTAATGTTTTTTTCTAGGAGTATTGTATTTATACAAACCGCAGTTTTTTTTTTTTTTTTTTTGGTGAAGTTGATAGTTTTATTGTGTTAGGATTTATATACATGATGCATATAATTAAAAGTATTTGATAAACTTTAAATTATAAAAAAATTATGGAAATATCCAATGAGACAGAGAAAACATCCATTCATATGGGAAAACAAAATTGGAACATGTAAAATTTAACATGTTAAATTATTTTTTTCTCTTTTACACCAAAACGTCAGTATTGCCATGGAGGACCAGAACTGCAGCACGACATACTACGTAGAGCACTACAAGCACTCCTTACCCTGGATAATGTTTATGTAATCATTGTTGTAGAGACTGGTTCAAGACCATTGTAAGCACCCTGTTTGTTCAGGGTTTCAATGCCTACCATACATTCTGGCTCACCACACTATATGAAGGCATTAAAGGTGGTGGTGCCTCCATATTTGTAAATAAACCACTTCACCTCCTGATTAGTTAGACGAGATAATCTGGAACTTCTCCTTGTCCCACTTAGAATTAACAAGACTCATCACACAATAGCTATCTGTAGATTCCTCTATATGTTCCCTCAGCCCATATCTTCTACCTAACTATTATGGTGCCTCTATGCATTTATCCAAACAGCCTTTTCTTAGGGACTTTAACTATTTTGCCAGTAACTGAGAGATATATACTTGCTCTAACATGTATGCCCAGATATTTCTGGACATGATTAATGCAAACTCTTTGGACCAGTTAGTCCACATCCCATCTAGGGATGATGAAATCCTGAACTTTGTACTTACCAAGATGGGACAGCTCTGCTCCCTAACAATAGTAATGCCCTCCCTCCTCAGTCAAATCAGACCACAAATCAGTCTCACTTACCTTAAGACTGAAGTCAGAAGCATCATCCGAAACCTTGGTATTCAGACACTATGCCAAGGCTAAGCTACTAATACTGAGTGATAACCTGGCTAAATTCAACATCCCCTTCCAACTGGATGACCCCATTACTTATGTGGAATCCCTTACTGCCACATTCTATACAGATGTAAATATCTGCATTGATATATCTGCCCCACCTGAAGTAAATACAGTCTAAATTTGAAAATAAACGCCCATGGTACAACCCAAATATAAACAGACTCTATAATAATAATAATAGTAATAATTAAAAAACTCATTGCATGTAAAAATAAACGTTACTCTCAAGAGGCAAAAAAAAGCTCTTGCTAAACTTAACAGAGAATTCTGGTCCGTGATAAATCAACCAAAGCCAGACATGAGGTAAAAATTGCCACCAAGGCAAGGGGCAACCAAAAAGCCTTCTTTCACTATATTAGAAACCTTAGAAACAATGACCAGTACTGTGCAGAACTAATAGTAAACTAATAGTAAATGATACAACATATACGGATACAGGGAGACACAGCCAGTCTATTAGTGGATACATTGTGCTCCAATTTCAACCCCCCCCAACATTCCAAAGCTCATATCCGCATATATAATTGCCCTTTAAATCTCCTATGTATAAGTCCTCAAGGCACTATCCAAGGCCAAAAACACTGCTTTTATGGATCCAGATAACATGCAGGAGTCCACCTGAAACAGGACCTGACAAACCCCCTACAGAAACTATTCATTGTAAGTCTCCAAACAGGCTTTGTGCCAGATAATTGGAGGACAGCAACTGTCATCTCCTTGCCCAAATGTGGGGCATCAATGGACCTGGAAAATTAGAGCCCCATAAGTCTGACACATCATCTGTAAGGTTTTGGAAAGGATCATTATGGAATTCATGAATAAAGACATAGGTAACCTACAAACTCGCTACCCAAGCCACTTCATATTTGTTAAGGGTAGATGGTGCCTATGTAATCTTGTTAACTTCTTTGAGAAGGTTACTGAGACAATTTGATGAAGGCAAATTAATACACACTGTATAGCTAGACCTCACAAAGGCATTCAACAAGATTTCACAATCAGGTATTTTAGATGAACTATCTCAGCAAATATTAATCCCTATGGAACTCACTGGACAGCAAATTGGATCATAAATAGGACCCATGAAATTAAGGTGGGCTACTCTACCTCCTTCAAAAGACCTGTTACTGGTGATGTACCCCAGTGGCCACTTTCCTTTAGTCTTTACTTCTCTAAGGTCAAAGCTACTATTAATGGTTTATGACTGACCAGGTTTGCTGATGACTGTAAATTCCACTGAGAACACCAAGATGTTCCAAGTGGGCCTTTCCCAAACCAATAGCTGGTGTCAAAATCATGGACTAAAACTGAATACCAAGAAATGTATAGTAGCATCCTCTGGCAAGCAAGAACTCCCTAGTAACTATCACATTGACAACACACTTGTGAAAACTGATCCAGTAGTTAAGGAGCCTATATAGATAATGAGCTGTCTTTCAATCACCGTGTATCCACTATTGTAAGAAAGTGCTTTTCCATTGCACAGCTTATTGCTAAGGATATGGTGTCCAAGTCCAGGCATGTGATCAATCCACTGTATTCCACATGCATCAGGCCAATCACTGAGTATAATTCCCTTTTGGTATGTACCCATCCAAACGTTTGACAGGATTCAAATGCTGCAACACTTTTTTACTAAGAAACTCAAGGACCTACGTCATAAAAATTATGCAGATCATCTCAAAGTCCTGGCTCTCTTCTTGGTGCCATACAGGCTACTGAGGGGGTACTCACTGCCTTACATACAGAGCCTCTACAGACTCTATCCTGTCAAACCTGCTGTACATTTACAAGTTCAATGGGGGCATAAATACCCATTCAAGAGATCTAAATGTATTTTACAACATAAATAGAACATATTAGGGTGGCGCAGTGGTGCAGCGATTAATGCTGTCACCTCACAGCAAGAGGTTCTTTGGTTCGATTCTCAGCCGGGGTGCCTTCTGTGTGGAGTTTGCATGCTTTCCCTGCGTTCGCGTGGGTTTCCTCCGGGTACTCCAGTTTCCTCCCACATTCTAAAGACATCATTTCTCCCGGGCCTCCGCTGAAAACAGGATCTGTGGAACCTAGTCGGACTTTCCCGGTCAACAAATGTTAAATAAATAAATAAATAAATATTGGAGGGACAGATATGTATCACAGAGAATACCACTTCTCTGGAATGATCATCCTGTGCACATAAAGCAAAATACTTCTCATACTCTATTCAAACATAATCATAAAAGGGATGGGTAACCACAAATTCACACTGGGCTTAGCAGCTCTGTCCTTCATGGATAGGCACAACATATAAATGTTTGACTCTTCTCTGGGTTATACATACTGAATTTACAAGGGCTATAAACTTCATGGGAATGTATAGCAAGGCTCGTAAAGATCCTCACTGATCAATAGTCTAGTACGTCCCTGTAAACCTATAAAGAGCCTTGCAGCTCACACTATGCTCTTGATGTGGACTAGATTGACCTTGTCCTCTAAAGGGAAACCATCATACCTAACAGATAGTTTTAACTCTACGTCTTGTGCATTGTAATGTTTAGATAAACTTAAAAAAAATAGATATACCCAAAAATAAGTTTACTCTTGGCTGTTGGAAGTGTGGCCTTATTATCAGCCTTAAAGTCAAGATAATTAGGCAAGTTTGTTTGGGGGCTACTATGGCAGAGACTGGACTGAAGTTAGAAACTGACAAGATACATGGTAAATGAGCCTTTACACTAGAGTCTTAACTTTTTTAATTTTCTTTCATTTTAATGAAGGAAATGAATCCTAAGGTATATATTAACTCAGATTTTGCAAACACTCCCCATATTTTCTTTATTGTACTTAATAGTGTGCCCACAAGCACAAATGCATTATATTTTTCATTGCATTTCAGTTTCAGTTCCTTTAGCTCTATTTCTATTTATTAATAGCTGCATATTGTTTTAATTAGTATATTAATAGTCTTTGTCTCATTTGTACTTCAGCTGTTTTTCCTAACTTTTGTTTGTTTTAATTTCATCTGTTTTGTAACACATGATGTTATGTAGTCCTATCTCGCCTCCATTATTACATGTGGGTTCGGAGCTGATCCTCGGCTCCAACTCAGCTGCTTAGAAAGCCTGAAAACTTCTGATTGGCTCGTGGCTAATAGGTATCCCATGATGCATGTGCACATTCCCCAGATCTCGTTTGCCGTGTCTTCAGTCGGAAGCTTCTTTTGGTTGGCCGTGGCTAAGTGATTTAGTTCTTTATTATTCTGCTTGATAGAAGTTTTTTACTTCGTGTGAAGTGCTTTTCTTATTGCTGTTAGCCTTATTGTGATACCGATTGTGTCAATTTAACCGGACTTGACTTTTTCCTGGATTTGACTTTTTCTGCTATAAAATTTTGGGCCTGTTGGACTTTTTTGTGTTTGTTCCTGTGAGTGTGTGTGTTTGACTAAATCATTTTACTTAGAGGTATTAGTCTGTTCCCCTTTCCTTTACACTAGGTTCGTTTAAGTTAGAGAACCTATTAAACTTCCCTTGGTTGTTTGTTGTGAGAAATAGGGCTAGATCTGTTTAAGTTAGAGGATCTAGTTCCTCTCTTGTTGAGTGAGTGTGTTGTTTTTTCTCTTCAATCGCCTATTGAGACTGCCAGTATGTTGAAAGAACATAAAGAGCATAAACAGTCAGGATTTAAAAAGTGTACTAAATGCTCTCAAAAAATGTCCATCACTGATGGACATAGTGTCTGTGTGTACTGTTTAGGGGCCAAACATCTTCAAGAGACTTGTCTCTTTTGCCATTCCTTTAGTCCTAGAGTGCTCCAGGAACAGAAGAATAAGACGATTCTAAAAGGATTGTTAAAACCTTCTTTCGAGGAAGACCTAGCCAGTTCATCCTCCTCTGCTAGGTTGCATTCTTCCAGTAAAGATAAGGGCAAGACCTCCAAAAGGAATTCTCCAGCCTCAACTTCTGTCTCTGAACTTCCACAGAAGTTACCTAAATCGGAGATGGCCTCTGTCTCTTCGGCTCCACTGTCCTCGGAGTCAATCGAGATTCTGGACACGGACATTGTAGTGTTGGCACCCAGTGTTTTGGTGCCGATCACTAGCAGTCCTCTTCGGAGCCAGTCTACAGACATTCCCCTGGTCTCCCCTACTTTAAAATCACCTATATTACAGAGAGTGAGGTCTCCAACACTGTCCTCCAGATCCTCCAGGAGCTTTTCTGAAGAAGACATCGAGAAAGAGGTGCTCAGACTCCTTAAGTCGTCAGCCTTGCCAAAATTTTTATCAGCTCCGACCACTTCTGTCTCAGAGCTGACTCCTGTTACCGACCCTGCTCTTTTTCCTCCTCCAACCCAGATTGGGCCTTTTGAGCTGATGCTGTTGGTACCGACTACAGTGGTGTCCTCGGCTCCAGCACCCCGGGTGGTTGTCTTAGAGTCGAGCCACACTCCAACACTGTCGGTGCCGTCCGAAGTGTCTAGGGTCTGAAGCTCTTCGGTCAGGCCCGAGGGGGACACTTGGAACCAAACCTCTTCGGTGCTGAGTCTTCCTCTTGGTGCATCGGCCCGAGTGAGCTAGGACCCTACATCATTCTCGGAGATGATTCCTTTGGCGCCATTGGCGCCTACACTCTCCACGGAGCTGGAGCGTCATTCAGAGCCGGAGGAATCGGTTTTCATGAAGATGAGGAGCATGTTGGATAGTTCATCTGTACCACATAGGAGTACCGATGCTATACTCCCTCAAGCGCCGACTACAGTCTCAGCATCCTCTCTCCCCCGGGTTGGTAGAGACTCACAGCCTCAGGACCCCCAATTGGGTGGTCCCTGATCTTCTGAGACCTCCCCAGGAGACCCCACTGAGGAGCCCCCTCAGAAGAGATCATGTAAGAGGAAGCATGTAGACTCCCCTGATGAGTCTGTCACATCTGACACTGACCTCGATGAGTCGGAGGGGTCCCCTAAGTCGTCTTCTGAAGATGTCTCCTTTGCAGACATTTTGGAGATCCTCAGGCAGAGAGGCAGCTGGCCCACCATTACCCCTTCTGATGAGGAGTCAGTGTACCTGAAGGCTTTTGGGTCTCAACCCTCAGCTTCATGGGTGTCTCCTCCATTTAATGGATTGCTAGATCTCGTGAGTCAGAAGGCATAGCAGACTCCTGATGCCGTGGAACCGGTCTCCAGGAGGCCGAATAAATTTCTCTCTGCCCCTAAGGACAAAGAGTTTTTATCTAAGGGTTTACCTGTTGATGCTATAGTGGTGGCAGTGGCCACTAAGAAGGGGCTAGCAGAGACTTCTTCTTCTATCCATCCACCTAATAAGGAATCCCGAACGATGGATAGGTACGGGAAGCGTATATTCTCTTCAGTGGCTTTTACACTTCAATCGCTGAACTACCTATCACATTTTATGATACTTAAGAGAAATCTCCTAAAGGAGTTAGGAGATACTCTTCAGGGTACCTCAACTGAAGCAGTCCCATCTACAGTGTCAGCTCAGTTGGCTACCCTCACATCTATTGTTAACTCCTCCATGTGGCTGATTTCATATGCAGCTGATGGTGCAAGTAGGGCAGCGGGTTCAGGAGTCTCATTAAGGAGACATTCCTGGATGTGTCTATGCAAATTTGCTGAGCCTTTCAAGTCTACATTCACCAATGCTCCTGTGGATGGATCGTCTCTTTTTGGATCCAAGGTGAAAGATACCCTCACCAGGTGTGAGCAGGAAGGAAAGACTCTCTCTGCCATGGGAGTCCATTTTACCATTCCTTCTAGACCTTACCCTAAAGGTCAGAAGAGTGGCAAAATGTGGTTCAAGAAATCACAGAGACCTTTCCAGGACACACAAGGTAATTCCTCCTTCAGAGGCAGGGGAGGAGGAAATAATGGTAGACGTCGCCCTAGAGGCAGGGGAGGCCCACAAAATCAGGGAGGTTGCGATTCCTTTCATGACTGTCCCTATCAGCGTTCCTGATGTGGAACCCAACTGTGCGTCTCTGGAGCCAGTCGGGGGTCGCCTGTCCTTGTACCCAGAAGCCTGGCTAAATCTCACTCGAGAGAAGTGGGTAGAAGACATCATTACCAGAGGTTACTCTATGCCCTTTTCCCATCCACCATGCCCTCCTAAAAGGATTCCAGATGTACCACCCAATCACAGGGATCAAGCGGCGATAGAGATAGAAAAGCTGCTATTAAAAAGATTCTTCCAAAAGGTCCCAACAGACCAGACAGGATTCGGAACATACTCCAGGTTCTTTTTAGTTCCAAAAAGAACAGGGGACTGGAGACCCATCCTAGACCTCAGCAGGTTAAACAAGCATGTAAAGAAGTCCAAGTTCTGAATGGTCACTCTACAATCCATACTCCCTTTGTTGGGGCGAGACAGCTGGATGTGCTCAATAGATCTCCAGGATGCCTACTACCACATAATGATGGACAAAGCATCCAGGAGCTACCTACCCTTCTGGCTGGGAGCCAATCATTACCAGTTTCGGGCGCTGCCCTTTGGTCTCACCACAGCCCCCCAGGTGTTCACCAAGTGCATGGCAGTAGTCACAGCTCATTTGCGGCATGAGAGAATCCAAGTCTTTCCATACCTGGACAATTGGCTCCTGACTGCCACCACCAGGCATTGCCTAATTCAATTGAGAGATTCCACAATTAAGCTCTGTTCCCAGTTGAGAATCTCGATAAACTGGGAAAAATCCTCTATTTTGCCCACTCAGTCTATAACTTTTATAGGAGTAAACATAGACATGGTCGAGATGACAGCCAGACTGCCTACAAACAGAATACAGAATCTTGTGCAACAAATTTACAGAATACTTCCCCTTCAAAGAGTCAAAGCGAAGGTGGTGTTGTAGCTTCTTGGGACTATGGCATCAACTATAACCTTGGTACTTTTAGCAAGACTACATATGAGAATACTCCAATGGCTCCTGTCATCCCAGTGGTCATTTCAACAGTTGCCTCTACATCATCAGATCCTGATTGCAGATTCTTGCAAAAAGGACCTACGTTGGTGGATTCAACCAGGTCATCTTACCACAGGGACTCCCTTTGCACCACACCAACCCGTTGCCACTGTGACCACGGATGCCTCTCAGAAAGGGTGGGAAGGGCATTATCTTGGCAGGACTGTCCAAGGCACATGGCAAGAGCAGGAGGCCTCTCTGCATATCAATGTCCTAAAGATGAGGGTGGTGCTTCTAGCGTTGCAAGCACTTCACGACTTTCTCCCTCTAGGGACGATAGCTATCCAGACCGACAACATGTTGGTTGTCTGGTATCTAAAGAAACAAAGGGGGACCAGATCATACCCCTTATGTCGAGAGGCCATGCGAGTTTGGGATTGGGTGATTTCTTCCCAATGCTTTTTCATTGCAACGTACATCCCAGGGACTTCCAACATAATAGCGGACAAGCTAAGCAGGGCAGTTTTGTTACATCACGAATGGTCCTTGAACCAGAAAATAGCCAGTATGATCTTTCACAAGTGTGGACAACCCTGCTGCGACCTCTTTGCCAGTCCCATCAACATCAAATGCAGCACCTTTTTCCTCTCTCATCCCCCCTTCGGGGGAGTCTCCAAGAGATGCACTAGTCCACAATTGGCCCCCGGGACTCCTTTATGCTTTTCCTCCTTTTCCACTCATCCCCAAGGCCATACAGAAAGCAATGCTGTTGGAAAGCAAGATGATCCTCATCACCCCTTACTGGGCTTGATAGATTTGGTTCCCTTTTCTCAGGCCTCATCTGTTGGACTGCCCATGGAAGCTGGACCCAGTGCCAGACCTCCTGACACACATGTCAGGTTCTCTTCACCTCAGTCTCCACATTCTCAAACTGATAGCATTGCTGCTCCAGTTCCGTCATTAGTCAGGCTTCATGATTTGTCTCCAGCTGTAACTTATATTATTACCTCTTCTCACAAGCCTTCGACCAGAAAATTGTATCAGAGTAAATGGAAGAGATTTTCCATATGGGCACACAATAGAGAAGTTGATCCATTTACAGCTCCCGTTACTATTGTTCTAGAGTTTCTTTCTGAACTCTTTCACCAAGGTTTAGCGGCTGCTACACTCCGAGTTCAACTAGCAGCAATATCTAATTTTCATGTGGGGATTAATGATTCCAGTCTTACGTCTCACAAAATGTGCAAATCCTTTCTTAAGGGTTCCATGATGTTAAGACCTCCTGTGCAAGACCCCGTTCCTCCTTCGGACCTGAATCTAGTTCTGTCTAGACTTACTCTGCCACCCTTTGAACCAGCCCATAGTTGTCAGTTGAAATTTCTGTCTTGGAAGACTTTTTCTGGTAGCAATAACCTCAGCGAGGTGAGTTTCTGAACTACAGGCTGTGTCTGTTAAACCTCCATACTTAATTTTTAACAAAGATAGGGTCTCTCTCCAGACCAACCCTTCTTTTATTCCTAAAGTCTGTTCTCAATTTCATTTAAACCAAACAATTAAATTGCCAGTGTTCTTCCCTAATCACTCCAACAAAGCAGAGTTTACATTCCACCAATTGGATGTACACAAGCAACTACATTTCTATATCCACCGGGCCAAAGAATTTAGAAAATCAGAACAGATGTTTATTTCCTTTGCTGAGGCAAGAATGGGCTTGCCAGTTTCCAAGGTTACACTTTCAAACTGGATCTCTAGTTGTATTTCCTTTATTTACAGTTCTCAAGGAAAGGAGTTACCCTTTAAAGTCTAAGTGCATTCCACCAGGTCCTTCTGTACTTCTGCTGCTTTCCAAGCCAGGACACCTATTGATAGTATTTGTGCAGCAGCAACATGGGCTACTCCTCATACCTTCATTTCCATTATATAAATTAGATTTAATGTCCAGGGGTAGAGCTTCATTTGCTTCCGCGGTACTCAGGAGTATCTTCCAGTGAGCCACCCATTCAAGATGCTAGGGATGCTGTCCCACATGTAATAATGGAGGTGAGATAGGACTACATAACATAAAGAAGTTATATAGTCACCATAACGTTACATGTATGTAGTCCATCTCGCCAAACATTATTACGAACCCACCCACCAGCCCCCTTCCTGGAGGATCTGGATACAATTTTTTCCCTTTCTACAGTGTTTTTTGCCACAAGGGCTCCTTTTATTACAGTTTATTCTTCTGGACATTTGTTCCTTTTTCATGTCTGATTCTGGTAGACTAGTAGCAAACAAGATCTGGGGAATGTGCTCATGCATCATGGGATACTTATTAACCACAAGCCAATCAGAAGTTTTCAGGCTTTCTAAGCGGCCGAGTCGGAGCCGAGGATCAGCTCCGAACCCACATGTAATAACGTTCGGCGAGATGGACTACATACATGGAACGTTATGATGAGTACATAACTTCTTTTTTTGTGAAAAAAGAACTATAAACAAACCTTGAGTTGAGGTTAGTGGAATAATCGCCCTCACTTTATCTTTCAGTGCAGTAACATAATCATGACCCCAGGAATTTTTCTTTCATGCCATACCTTTTCCCTACCCTGATGCCTGACATTAAATGAGAGAGGACCATTAAGGGTGAAAACATCTGTTGGTGAATGACTGGCATTTGCAAGCTTAGGATGGATGCTTTCCAGTATTACCACTGGAAATATTCTTCTGTACTTAAGACTCCGGCTGGAGTGCGGGGAGTGCCTTGTGTGTGGAGTCTGCATGTTGTCCCCGCGGTTGGGTGGTGTTCGAAAGACATGTGCAAGGGTGTGCCTTTGTTGAAGGTTGGACATCGAGCTGGCACCTCGGCATTCGTGAAAATCTACTGCCAATCATTAGCAGACCGGAGTTCCGCTGTGGTGACCCCTAACCGGGAAAAGCTGAAAGACAAACAACTTAAGACTCCTCCCCCAGGATATGCAAGATGATAAAATGCCACTATATTTCCCTTTCTCTCCAATAAATCCTCAGGTGCCAGGTTTACTAGTCTAACCTAGGTCACCTGTATTGTAATGAGGGGTCCATCCTTCTTTTGCAATATGTAGTTCTAGCACACTATCTTAAATCAAACTCTTTTCTTGTTACTTTAGTCTTTTGCCTTGAGAGATAGTGAGATTTCACATCTGGTATGTTATGAGCACAGTAAGGAAAAAGACATCAGGATGAGACAAACTCATCGAGAGGAAATATTTTGCTTTGCACAATATCTTAGTAATAAATAATGATAAAGACAAATGTAATTCTTATCATGCAGTACGAGCTTTTCAAATAGAATGTTTTCTCAAGCTATCCAAAAGGGAGCTCTTGCTTTTCACTGAGATACAGTCTTATGATATCTACTAGTCCATTAGCACTAAATAAAAGTTAACAGATATGAAACAATTAATAATGAACAACAATTAATAAGTCAACATTTTAAAATCAATGGAATTTACACTTGGGAAAAAACATTGAACACAGATGCAGTATTAGCACAGAAAACAGTAGGTGGGCCCATTATAACAGCATGCAGTTTAATGAAAAATAATCAGTCGGATGCTTTAGTCAGTAAGTGTTCATCTAGTTCTAATTTTAAGAAGTAAAAAGTGCCCTTTTTATAAATAGGGTAGTATTTCTAAACAAAATTTGGAAAGAAGAAACAGTTAATAATTATTTTTATTGTGGTGATGACATTTTGCTTGTTTCTGTATTTTGAAAGTTTGAAAAAGAATGCCGTCTTTATAATTAAAAAAAAAAACATTTTGGGAGTAGAAAATAAAGTAAATAAAGAAAGGTAAGGACTGACTGGCCTTTTGTTTCTGTGCTTTTACATTATAGTGTAAAACAACTCTGTAAGTGAGGCTTTGTCTGCTGCATGACCTCTATCTATGCTTTGCATATCTCCTGGATATCTGTCTAACTGCAGTTTCTGTGTTGTCACTGTCATTTCATGCCTTTTGGTTATTAGAAAAGGATAATCTTAAGTACTTTTTCTCATTGACAGTTGCTAAAATCATACCTACAGTCATCTTTGTTTCTGTTTTCCAGTTGCATGACCATGCAATTCACTGCACTGAATTGTACTTACCTTTTTCTTTAATTATCCAGATGTTACATAGATATTTTCCATACCCCATCCCATTAAAACATTACTGCTATAATAACTATTTACACTAGCCATAGAGAGTAACAATACCTTTTCTATTAGCCGCTCTGTTCTGTGATTGATAAAGATGTTAATGAAGCCTGACCGCAAATCTAATCTATTTGGCATATTATCTCACTGTCTGCTACATCACTGAATCTTCAACATACTTAGTAACAGTTAATTTCCATAAACAACTATTACTCACTGCTTTTATATGAATTACCTGTGTAGAATGAGGGGTATTCACTGAAATATATACGTATGGTTTCCATATTTTATCATTGAACTATTTTCCCCTGGTCTTAGCCAGTGAAACTTAAAACAGTTGTTTAACATGATCATTCAGCAATAAACCCATGGTTTTATTACCCAAGCATCTGATTTATTTATTCATTTGTAATTCCATTCATGTCTTTATCATCAAAAGTCAGGATAAACTACTTTAGGCACATATTTGTAAAGTAGGAAAACAACAAGGCATCAAAGAACTGAGGTACCTTATACTTTCTCACAGAATGATAAAAAGGGTTTTCAGTGGTGTAGAACTGATGAACTCCAAAATTAAAACTCAGCATGCACTAGGGGGCAGCAAATACTACAAAGTATGGATTACCAAACCATACTACACCTATCAACTCTATGACACATGAGAGACACACTACTCTTCCCCAGCTGTTTAATACTCTTAACGGCTCGGCTAGCAAGCCTTTCACAGAGTTAACATCACAGTAGCACAAGCTACACTTAAATAACAAATATCACATCATTAATCAATTAACTAAAACAATTAAACACAAACTAATAAGTAACAGTGCAGAAAAGCCTTCCACTCCAGGTCTTTGTTTAAACTTTGAGGCACCAAAGTGCCAGACTTTAAAATACAGACTTCTTCTTTATATAACAGTTTATTTTTAAGTTCAGCATCATCCTTAATCAAAACTTGTTCCAAAATACATGCTTTTAAACTGGTACAAGACCCCAAGTGTACTGCATGAAAATGTGATGCCACAGGGCTATCCAGATTTTGATTCTTAATGTCTCTAACATGATTTTGTATTTTGATTTTAAACATTCTTTTGGTTTCTTCTATATAGAAAAAACCACAAGGGCATGCGAGACAATAAACCAGTCCCTTAGAGACACAGGAGAAAATAGCTCTAGGCTGAAAAAAAATGCCATTTATTTTATCAAAAGTCCTAACCACATGAATACAGATAGGGCATTTATCACAGGGAAATGTACCAGAATTTTGTAAAGGAATAGTTAAAATTTCAGTAGACATAGAGAACAAATTATGAATAACCATGTCTGGCTCTCTTATAAGAGACCTTAAAAGAGTCAGGTAAATTCTTAATCCCAGACTTCCCCTTATGTAAGAATGGCCAGTTATATCTTAAGATTTTTACTAATTCAACACTACAAATATTATAAGTTGTGATAAAAATATATCTTTTTATCACTAGTATTCCCTGCATGACTCCTATAACTATTCACAGGCTTCATATCATCTGGAACATTAACCACACTAGTGGTATCCCTTCTCAAGCACAATTTATTCAAAGAATTAATTAATTCATTACTATATCCCATTTGTTTAAAGGATATACAAGAATGCAAAATCTCTTCCTTGAGAGACTGAATGTTATTACACAGCCTATTTATTCTGAGTAACTCATTATCATTTATCTAAATTTGTGTGTATGTAGGTGGATATACAGTGTCTGAATAAAAGTCTGAGTCTGATTATGTGCATGGAGAATAAAGAACCTTTTAATTCATTTCTAAAATCCATTAGATCATATGCAAAGCCATGGGAGAGACAAAGCAAACAGCAGGCATAAGGAAGAGAACCAGTCCTGGATAGGACACCAGCCCATCATAGAATACTACATGCACACCCATGGGTTCTTTAGACTATCACAAATCCACCAAGAACCAAGCAAGAAACAGATGATAACGAAGATGCAGCCAGTCAGATGAAGGAAAACTGAATTTTGTATTACTCACACAAAAGACTTAGTGCTTTTGTCTGGTGTATTTCAAATAGACTTCATCAGAATCTCTTTCGGCTCAGCAAAAGTAAATCACATTTGGTTTAAATAACTCTCTTGAAAAAAAATCACATGTTAGCAAAATCCAATCAAAGATGCTTTCCCCTACCACTCTATACACATGGCTAAACCTAATGTTAAAACCATACTTAAAGTGATATACACATATAAAATGTTCTTATCCAAACCAAGTAAAAATGCAGTATTAAAACACTAACAATAGAGAAACTGTCATTTAAACCTGGATGTTTTAAAGCATTAAGCTTGATTTGCCATCTTAAGTCATGATATTAAATAATATCCTCCCATGGGCCACCTCTAGCATTTTTAATACCATATCCAATATATCAAAAACAAAATTATGTTCATATATTCTGTCACTCAATTGTCTCTGTTTTTCCTACATAAAAACATTTGCAATGTTGACACAAGGCAGCATAAATAACCCCCACTGAATTACAATTGACATGAAATTATTTTACTCCCATTAATAATAACAGAATCACTCTCCAAAATGAACTTACACTGTGGGCAAAACCCACAGAAATTATGTTGTACTGCCTGAGGAAATACTATTTACCTCAGTATGCAGCAACCATGGAGTTGTTGTATCTTTCGGCTTTTCTCGGTTAGGGGTCGCCACAGCGGAACTCCGGTCCGCTAATGATTGGCAGTAGATTTTTACGTACCGAGTTGCCAGCTCTGATGCTTCATCATATTAAAAAAAGAAATGCAACGGAAAAGTTACATGCATTGTAGAATAGGGAGCTTTGCTTTCTACCAGATGACAAGTTTGCTAGATTTGTGTGAATGCCATTTCCCACTGTTTTAATTGTTTCAGTGAATTATAAGTGCTGCTGCCTGGTCATAATACATTAAACTATTATTTCTGAATTATAAGTGTAAATGAATAGATGTGCAATCATGTAAAGGTTAAAAAAATGAACCCTCCTGTTTTCATTTGCTATGCTTTTACTTTATCATACACACTCCCATTAGTTTGACCCTGGGGTGGCATTTTCCCTCACTGTGTATGGTTCAAATAAAGAAAAACATTTTACTCACTAAATTGTAAATAGTATTTATTATATTTATTGTAAAACAAATAAAACGGAAAGATTTCATCCATGTTATGTTTTCAGCCAGGGAAGAGGGTTACCTCACAGATACAAGGTACAGGGTTTGTTTCTGGTGTCTGGTTATTGGTTAGGCTTATAATAGTCTATGGACAGATACTCTAGTATTTACATACGAACCAGTCTGATATAAAATGACACTGAAGATGTCAAGTCCTCCAAATAAACTATTTTCCAATTGTGGACCCAGTCAACCATACAGTGTGCTAGAGATCCTAACCTGAAATTAATTAATTAATTAAACTAGTTTTCTGTGAGGGTTTACATGCAACTCTCCATAACCAGAAGAAAAAAAAATTCTCCCCTCCTAAAATCAAATAATGATACTAGATACATTGGTGCCCTCTTTTTCAGTTTAATGCATCAGTATCCATCAATATCCATCAGCTACCACTCATAAAGAAAAGCAACAAAACTGCTCAGCCAAAAGCAACCACCAGCTAAATCAATATACATCTCACTATATTACAAACATATACCTTCAGAACATGCATTTATCAACATATATATGACATTATATATTATATATATATATATATATTATTACATTACATTATTATTATTATTATTATTATTATTATTACATTATTATTATTATTATTATTACATTATATATTATTATATATATACATATTATTATTATTATATATTATTATATATTATTATATATTATTATTATTATTATTATTATTATATATATGACATTGGTAGAGGCAACAACAATAATGCCCTTGCAAAACATCTTAGCAAGTTCCCTGAACGTAACTTTAAATTCTTTGTTTTGGAAAATGTAGAAGTTAATGAAAGAGGGGGACCTAGTGAAACATTCTTAGAATATAAAGAATTGATGTGTCAATTGAGGGTGAATGCCACCAACCCTCCTGGGTTGAATGAGGTCGTGTTCCTGGCTAGTTACTTGAAGTTAAAATCAGAATTCCACTTATGACAACATTTTTTATGCATTTATTGGTATTTAATGAGTCTCTTATTTTTATGGTTTATTTATTCTTAGAATTTGAGAAGTATATATATATATATATATATATATATATATATATATATATATATATATATATATATATCTGTGTGTGTGTAGTTATGATGATTAACTATAAAACTTATTTAAAATATTTAAAATGTATATTTTGCATAGGTTTTTATAGACTAGATATTAAGTAGCAGATGTCACTTTAAATGTTAGATTTTAGGAGTTTATTGAGTAATTGATTAATTAGAAATTTGGGGCTATATATAATAGGTTTGGTACACTGATGTTTTATTCTGATGAAATCATTGTGAATGGACTGACGAAAGCGCTAAATCTATTAAATCCTTCTCAGCTTGAAGTGGTTTCAGTGCCATTTTGTTATTTGGTTTGCAGTGAAAAGTGATTTGTAGTATATATATATATATATATATATATATATATATATATATATATATATATATATGGAAATGGTGTAGTGTTTAACTAAAACCTTCTTGTGCACATCTACTGTATAGTATAGAACATCACATGCAATATTCTGCATAAAAATGTTTCAGTTGTATTAGTCCAGAACTCTTACAAATAATGAACATAAAGTCTAAAATCAAGCCTGTGCTTTGAAATAAATGTTTACCAAGAGATTTTTGGAAGGATTGTATCTTTGTACTTTGAAATAAATGTTTACTAAGGGATTCTGAAAGAATTGTATCCTCACAGAAACTTAATCCATAGACTTTAATATTAGATATCTTTGTAGATGAAATTAAAAAGACTTTCCCCAGGATTTAATAAAATCCATCTAGGCTCCATGTAGAGCCTACATGGAATGTATCTGTGTACATCACCATGGTTCCCCCTCGGCAGAGCGACATGCATATTAATGATGGTGTGCTGCCGAGGATGAACATAGGAGCAGGGTTATTAAATGGGTGTAGGGAGAAGTATAGAGGCTACCCATGATTGTGGATGCCTGTCCTGCTCCCGGCTACTGTTGAAATTCTGTAAATTTAGGTCAAATGTGTAATATTTTATTTTCATTTTTTTCCATTTTTTGCATGTATGAGTGGTGCAGCATGGAGCAGTGCTCACATATAGACAGCTGACACCTGCCAGACATCTAAAAATAGAAACCGGATGCCATTAATTATCATAATTATGCATTTTTGTAATTTTAAATATTTTAGTTTTTTTCTGTTTTTTTTAATTGCTGTTTCAGCGGAGCAGAGTGCCGCAGAGCTGAGCAGTGCTCATACATACACAGCCAACAGTAGCTAGACATCTAAAATAGAAACTGGATGTCGTTAATTATTTATATCTGGGTTTATTTAAGTGCATTTGTGTGGCATGCCTCAGTGCTTAGCAATGCTAACAGGTAGCCCAGTATTATTATGTGAAGGTATACTAGTTTTTGTAATATCCAAGTATCTAAATGGGTAGAGATACAGCCTAATGTTCAGTAGGTCCTGGGTTTGAATCCATAGTAATGATAAGATGTCTATAATTTAATTTATTATTTTTATTATTGTTATTATTTATTATTATTGTTTAATTTTAAAAACAAATTTGTGAAATATGGTACTGCTGCACTGGGCTGAGCACACTGTTTACACATGCTAATGGCTACTTTTGTTTGTGCAGTGCTAAGCTTAGCTAAAACCTCAGTTGTGAAAGTTTTTTGTTCTGCTTAGCTGGTTTGTGCTCTGCTAAGCAAAGCAGTGCTTTTTTGAATGTTGCTCAGTGACATGTAAGGGAGTGAAAACAGCCTATATTAAGTGCAATAGGCAGGAATTCTTCATCATTCCTTGGAATCTAATCGGTTGTGTATATGGAAGGCAGTGTTGGTGAATGTGCACTCTTTTGGTTGCAGAGATGGGGTGTTCAGGAGTCCAGGGTCTTTGTTGGGCTCCTGGTGAAAAATCATGAACCCAGGCTGCTGCAAGGTATTTTCCAGGGCTCTGAGTGTAAGGCGGAGGCCTGGGAATGATTGGCCAGGGAACTCACCAGTGTTACTGGTATCCCCCGCACAGGTGAGCAGCGTCATCACCATTATAGTGATCTGAAGAGGAGAAAGAGGGGAACCTTGGACACTTGGGTCCAAGAAGCTAAAGCTGGGAACGCCCCACAAAATATGTAAGCATGTTTTCCTCTGTTTTACCAATATGCAAGCTGAATGTCTGCAAAACTGGTATGTATAATGGTGTGCTTCTCTCCCAACAGTTGCAGCTGAGAGGGCTCACAGTAAGGAGTCTCATGCTGGGCACCTGGCCAGATTGTGCTGTGAGTGTGATATTTATGGATTTATTAAGCTAACTGTAGTGCAATAAGCAGGAAAGAATAAAGCATTTACTGCAATAAAATATACACCATAAAAACTGTAGTGCAATAAATGGGCAAGTAGAATTGTAGTGCAATAAATGGGCAAGTAGAGCTGTAGTGCAGTAAATGAACAATAACAACTGTATTACAATAAACAATGCCAATAACAGTAAGCAAAATGGTGTAGAGCAGGATTGTGTTGTCATAAACATTGCAGTAGAGCTGTATGCATTACTTGTGTATACTAAGGTTGCTGCAGTCAAGTGTAACACTGTAATAACTATAGAATGCAAAAGTAATGGCCTGCAAACTGTATTGTTTAACTCATAGTATGGTCCAAGGCTGCCTCCAGGCCAGTATCGGTCACATAATGCTCTCTGTTGCTCCCACTACAAGTAATAAAGGTATGTAGCTGAGGTAGCCCAGTATATGGGCAGATATTGTGTAGACTTTGCAGACATTTATCAGCAATACCAATAAAGTGTTAAGAACATTGTTAAGTCCTACAGAAATCTGTTTTAAAAAAAAGCATTATGGCAGTATTCCATGCATGTGTGTTCTACTGTCACTGTAGTCAGCTATAACACTGTAATTGTTCTGGAATGCAAAATTAATTCAGCCACATAATGCTGTCTTTTTCTCCCACTCCAGGAACAAAAGGTATATGGATGAGGTAGCCCATGTTATGAACAGATATGATAGTGGTTACATTTCACAAGCACTTATCAACAATACCAATAAAGTGTTAAGCAGCATTGTGGATACCTAAACAGATTTGTTTCAATAAATGCAGTATGGTTGCATGCCATGCATGTGTTCTACTGTCACTGTAGTCAAGTATAGCACTGTAACAGTTCTAGAATGCAAAATGAATTCAATCATATAATGCTTTCTTTTTCTCCCACTCCAGGAACAAATGGTATATGGTACATGGTTGAGGTAGCCCATGTTATGAGCAGATATGATTGTGCTAACATTTCACAGACAGTTATTAGCAATACCAATAAAGTTAAATGTTTTGCAGATGTCCCCTGCAGTCACAGTTACTGAGTTCTATTTGTGCCTTCCAACTAAGGCATGATGGATATCTAGATTATGTACTGTACGCAAACATGCCTCTCAATTGTCAAGATTTCACGTAATGTAATTAAAACTGCCTAAGCCATCTGTCACAGGATTAACAGAAAAATGATTGCCTGGAATGCAATGTATTACCAAATCTCCTTACAGAACACCTTGGTATTTATAGAAGCCCACATTATGTGAAAGTGTTCTGTGTAGTAGTGTACCTGCATTTGTTATTGCTTGGCCAGTACTGACCCATGCTAACAGCTTGAGAGGTATGTGCGTGCTACATCAGCTATAGGAGAATTGTAGTCACTGCACTCAGAAGTGACACTACACTACTGTAGAGTATTTAGTATTTCAGTGTTATCAGGGATATAGTCTGAATTGTCAGTAATAGATTGTTTCTCTCTCTCTCCACCCCTTACCGTAATTTATTTATTATTTATTATTATGATTTAATATTAACATATGTTGTTTAACTATATTTTTGGAAAATGTGATGCATTATTGTTATGTGTTATTATGATTCACAATTAACATACTTTGTTAAACTAACTATTTTGTTACCCTTATTTACTTGGTACCCTGGTTTACTTCTTACTGCTAAACTAATTATTTTGTTGGCCCTGTGGTTTACTTCTTACTGGCATGCTGTTACCATACTGACTGTTGTGTTACACATACTATACATTAATATGTATGTGGATGAATGAAAATGATGTTCCATTCTGTCAATACTAACAATGTTTGGTTATTACTAACCTTAACATTTTGCTGTAGTTCATTCACCACAGCACGTCAAGGTAGACCAGTTCTGGCTGATCCCCCTACCTTGCCTCAACCAGCCATGGCTCGGACCCAGACTGGTGTTGCCCCCTGTGCTGCCCCTGCACTACCTGTGGAGTCAGGTAGTATTGCCCTACGGGACAGGGCCTGTCCCCCCTCTAGGAGTGGTGGTGTTGTCACCTGGGATGAGTTGCCAGTCTTGGTGCTCAGGATAGTCTACCGTGGGTTTGACTGCCACCTGCGCTGGATTGAGGGCATGCTGGCTGACCTGGTGGGCAAACTCATCCCGGTGCCCACTCCATCACACCCTTGCTGCAGTGAAGGAACAGTGCCAACAATCCATGGCTAGGGATGTGAGTCACACTGCTGCTGTCAGGAGGCACACGGGACTCGGATTCCACAACACCTTCCCTATCCAAGGTGTTCACCCCCCTCATGTGTCACACACCTCCCCTGTCTGCTGTCTTGTCTGTCTGCAAATGCATCCTCACCTAGCTATGGTTCTTTCCTGCACCCTTCCTACCTTTCACTATATGTGAGATATATGGACATTTTACCTTGTTGTGCTGCAACATGTGTTGGTACTGACATTACCCCAGCCTCAACTTTTCACTGGTCCATCAGGTATTGTCCAAGGCCACGGTATTGCCCCTGGTAAGTATGACACTTGTTTTGTGAAGGGACATTTATATTCTATTAAAGTTAAAGGCCAGAATAATGCCCTATTTAAGCATAATGTCATGTGTAAACAGGGTAGAATCTTTTTATTTTCCATTCTGGAACAGGTACATAAGGATTTTAGGGGGGATAATCACAGGAGTATATTTGAACAAATAGAAACACTTTGGCAGTGACAGTTAAAAAAAGATAAGCCTCCTGGTTTAAATGAGGCTTTTAAAACACAAAAGATTGAAAGGATATTAAATTAGGCAGTGAACCATGTGTTTCAATATATTTGTTAAGATAGGTGTACTGGGTTTTATGCATTGTTTTATCAAGTATAGTGTCATATTGCTTAATTAAAGGTAAATTGTACTGGTCATGTTTTACTTGATTTACTTGAAGTGATTGTTATAAAGGTCTTCAGCTGAATATCTATTTTGTTGTGAGGAAGTCTATTTTGGACGAAAGCAGAGAGTAAAAATGTGACCACAAATCCAGTTGTGGGTCTTTGTTATTATGAGTATTGGTGGATGTTTCATACACAATAGTGCAGGTATTCATGTACTGCTTTTTTCTTTCTTACCACAGGTGACCTGGGAGGGTTGGTCTCTGTACCCTACACAAACTGATGTCAATGTCTCTTCAGACTCTGATGATGATGGTGGCCCAGTGAGGCACAGGTGGGGGTGTTGGGGGCTGAATCTGTCCCAGAGGTAGACATCCCTCTTCTGCCTCCATTTTCACCACACACAGTCAGCATGCCCACACATACCCACTCCCCAGAGGCCACAGATATTGGACAGATAGCTGGTGGGGACATTGAACAGAAAAGTGTGGCAACTATGGCTCCATTGAGTATAGACACTGGCCATAGCCAGAGAGCTGGTGAGCAGATTGACAGGGGTGCTTGTAGGTGGCCTGCTGTCCGTCCACCACCTGTTGCAGGTGTCACATCACGGGTCACTTGGTGCATGTTTCAGGCTGTCATGCAGGCACAGGCATGTTTTGAATGGAACACAAGATGTATGCTTAGGGTTATGGATACAGCACAGTCTGACATCCATGGCTGCCTCCACCACATTGGGGACACCCTGGATTGGTTGACTGATGCAGTGGACAGAAGGTGGGATGAAAGAGTGTCTGTCTTGGATTGCACATTGTCTGTGCTGGAATGTGTGGTTGGAGTTGAGCATCCAGTTTCACTAGGTGTGCGACAGCGTCAGTGCTCATATCCATGCTAACTCCTATCATGGCATTTCAGATGACATGACTCAGAGATCTGGGGACACCACTTGGCACTGCCTGCTACTTGTCCTCTGTGCAAGTAAGTGTTGCAGTTACTTCTAGCATGTTGCAGGAAGAGGGTCATGCAATGTGTCTGTACAGAGCACAGACAAATATGTTAGGGAAATGTAATATGTTCACACTGTGTGCTTAGTTGTGATGTGGCACACTTGCCAAAAGGATGGTCCAGGTCCTTACCTACAATGCCTTGCAGCAGTGCCATGGCATCCCCAATTGGGGAACCAATGTAGTGCATCATGTGTTTACCAGTATGGGTGACCAGTATAACCCCCCCAATTTGAGGTCCTCCCTGGTGGGATCTGGCCACAGATCAGTCTCCTTAGAACTACCAGTACATACCACCCCGCTTGCAGACAATACAGACATATATGGCAAGACAGTCATTTATTACCTCCTGTGGGATGGTTGACATAGCGTGACTGCACCTCCCCCTTCAAATGGGACAGGCAAGTATGCAGAGCTCTACATCCATGTATATGTCAGCAGAATTATAATGGCATGAACTCAGCTGTATGTGACAGGAGGGACACAGGCTTATCATGGCTCAACAAACCTGGCTGGTGGACAACTACCATTAGCAGGCTGTACAATAACAGGTGGACAGTGCTGTGTGACAGTTGGGATGAGGGTGCCCCCCATAACATGGAAGCACTACCTTTTCAGCTAAAAGGAGCAAATAATGTTGTTGTGATGTTGAGTAGGCACTGTAAGTGACAAAAGTAACCACCCATGCAAAGCAGAACCACAACGCACAGTGTACTTACATGTGTGACCTCAAATGACAAGCTCAGATTGTCAGTGACCACATATGTCTTGATGCCACATATAATGGATCTGAATTCATACCTGACCTGTCACCGACATTGTCTGACACTGTATGCATCAACTACACTCCCTTGTCCCAACCACATGTGACCCATGACATTCCTAAAACCTGTCCTATAGCTTCCATATTTACAGAGCAGTTTGTAACTGGCCTCTCTGTGGAGGATACACAGCATCTATTGCACATGGTAACATTCCAGGCTGCATCCCACATGTGATTTAACAAGGATTACTAACACCACTGGGACACCCTTGCAATCATACCGACACTACTGCCTGCACAACAGCTGAGTGGACAATGGCAACTGTTATACCCTTGCACAGAGGTGGTGTATGCACTGACCAACATAACTATACACCTCTTTGTCTGAGTATCCATATCTGCATGCCTGTACGGATGATCATCATGGAGCTAATCAGCGCACACATATATGTGTTGTACACACAGTTGACTGTACACAGTTTGGATGTGTGACAGGGGGAGCATGACTGTTACACGTGGTGGACATATCCAAGGCAGTCACCATGGACATGGGTGAGGGTACATCCCCCTAGACTCAGACAAGCCATTTGACAATAGCCCCTGCTCAGGCAACATTTACACAACACCCACTAAGGCATCCACAATGCGATCATTGTGTAAGTGGCTCATTGATGGTACATATATGCAACATAGGGACATCTGCCTCCAATAGCTGATCTGTCAGCAGCAGTGCTCAACAGTGTGCAGTCCTGGGTCCTGTACTGCTAGGAATCCATTCAGCCACATTACACGCGACTACTGATTGACCGTGGCTAACAATGTTGGCTGATGGCTGCAAATTGTGAACACTCATAGAGTCTCTGTGGTATGTCACTATCCTGCAAGAGGGTATTGCGAACACATGCCTGTTGATATAGTAATGGCCACGCACTCCATGCAAATATGTATGTAGTATCAGTTCCATCAGTTAGACTTATGTACCTGGTAAGTAGCACATCAGTCACAACATGTGATGTACATACTCGGGGTGAACGAACTGGGCACACAGACACACCATGGCTTAAGTCTTGATACTATACTGACAACTGGTAGTCTTAAGGTGGATGACATCATCAGGCCTTGTAGAAGAGGGCAGTGTGGAAGCCAGCAGCAAGTTACAGGGCCAAAAAGTGCATAACCATTGCAGGTGGATAGCCCATAAGGGCATGACAGCTGTTTTCCAGGGGTATACACAAACACACCAAGTAGCCTGGAGTGAGCTTAGAACCCCTACATAGCTAGTCTTATTCACTATAAATCACAGTACTTGTATGCACCACAGTTTGACTCTGTTGTATAAGTGATTGCAAGCACAGTACTTGTGCATTACACAAACTAGGTTTGTGTTGAACAGCATCTGTGATCTGCAGAGTGATATTGCTTCATACTGTTATCTGCATCTAGTATCCTAGCAGTGGGATAACTATTATTATCCTAGCTATGTGTGTACATTTACTAGTATGGCCATATGTGGCTGCTTGCAGTTAAATAGGCAAACCTGTAGGCAGGAACAATGTGACCTGTCCATGCGTACGTTGACAACACTTGCATCTCTCTATGTGGTGACATCTAGCAGGCACAGGGGTCTGTAGGTAATTGGATTATGTACTGTTGAGCCCTTACTTTGGATTCTTTGAGCAACAGTATGGATGTGTGATATTGCAGATTTACTCACTATTATTAGGGTATGCAGGACAATACTGACATCCACACACATATTTAGGTAATTAACAGGAATGTATATATAAATGTAGCTGTGTGTGTGTGCGTGTGTGTGTGTGTGTGTGTGTGTGTGTGTGTGTGTGTGTATATGTATATGTGTTATATAGATATATGGGGAGAGTCTATGTATCAGTGTGATATATATATATAGCTATATATATCGGTATATATCTATTTGACACTACATAGAGATAGATATACTATGTATTTAAGAGAGAGATAGTGACAAACGAATATGTATACATATATGTCTATATGTATAGATATATTTATAAATAACAGGTCAGTCTGATGACAGGGCAAAGAATTGCCCTCATTTTAACTAAGTGTTTGGGCATGTACAGTGTGACTCTCAGTATTTATAAAGGACTCCAGGCTACACATACCTGTATTCCAGTCCGGGATTTTGTGTGTTACAGACTGCACCTCTCAACTGTCCAGAGTTTTGCAGAATGTCCAGAGTTCTGACTCATAGTTTTGGCCTGTTCTTCATAAAATTTATGGTTTTCTGGCAAATCTATTGGATGTACCTAGGATTGAAGTCACTAAATAGTGACATACATTTGAGTGTCTGACTTCAAATCCTTCAGAAAAATGTCTGTTGAAACAAACCCTGTTATTTTAGCAACTGTTTACATTTATGAAAGCGGTGTTTAACATACGCCCCTATTTGTGGGCCTTTGTCCCCCATTTTGTCGGGCTTTGAACAGATTTCTTGCACTAAGAAGTTGAGAGGTGCGTTCCAGACATTCATATCTGTCCCTATTTCTGTAGTACTACATGTCACTCAAAATGTCTATGGCATTCCCCAGCTGTCTGCTGTACTTAATATGTGACTGAGATTCATAACATTGCACCACACACAAACTGACAGTCTGGGAACACACCAACATAGGAATACCTCACATACAAAAGATGTGCCTACTTCCAGATTAGAAGCAGCAACACCATCACCCATGCTAACTTCCCTAGTCCACTGAGCCACACAGGCTGCCCGACACAGTGGAGTCATTCATCACACAATCAACAGCATAAATATGTACAATGTTATTTCTGCATTACATGTGTCATACAATGTGTGATCGAGTTCTGTGTTACAGCCCTGAGATTGCCTGGTCTACTGATATACCATTGCTGACTTACTGTTAAAGCAGTTATATGGGAACACCGGTGTGTTGGGGGTGGGAGAACAACAGCACATGATCTGCTGGGATAGGCAGTAGTTCAAATATCATATGAACACATCTCCCTTGACTGATGTAGTTCATATTCCAACCATGAGGCCTAGTGATTATTAGGAAACACATACTATTGGACTGGATACCTGTAGTCCCATGTGGATGTTACTTCTATCCACATAGCCCACTATATATCCTTGCATAAATACAGCAGATCCATACATACAATATCATATTACAGTAATCCTTACAAGTAGTGTGTAGGTTAGAGACTCACCTTGCGAATGCAGCAGTTGACAGAACTGTAGTTCAGGGCTGACTCTGTGTGATGCAAGCAGTACACAGCCAATACATGGATAGGTATAGTTTGTGTGGTTTGACTGGCATCAGCAATTCTACTATATGTATGTGAGTAGGAGTACAGTGTCAGTCCCTAAGGCCCTAAGTTGTTAGTGAATGTGCTATGTGTTGTCTCTTAGCCAAAGTCAGGGTGTACTGGCATGCCTATGTCTGCCTACAGGAACATCATCAGGGGGTTCCTCCTCCGAGTCCTCCTGTGAGTATGGTTGTGGTGACATAGGCACTGGTGGGGGGCTGTGTATCCCTTACCTTTGCTGATCCTGTTGCAGCTGTTTCCACAGGATCATATTGTGTAGCATGGCACATTTGGCTGGAGAGTACTACAGGGCTCCACCACATATATCAAGGCACCAAAACCATGCCTTCAGAAGCCCAAACACATGCTCTATGATGTTCCTAGTTTGTGTGTGTCCTTCATTATGATTTTCTTTAGTGGGTGTGTGCGGATTAAAGATGGGTGTCATCATCCACAGTGCATAGCCAGCATCCCCCATTAAATGGCCGTGTGGGATGTACCCCTAGCAAACATCTTGTACAGCTGTGATGCGTGCCAGATATGGGAGTTGTGGTAACTGTCAGGGCTGCCAGCACACACATTCATGATAATGCCCTGGGCATTGCACATGACCTGGCAGTTGATGGAGTGGTACCCCTTGTGGTTGATGTAGATCCTACCCTCCTCACTAGGTGGTGACTTGATGTGTACATGAGTACTAGCTATGGCACCCAGTACTTCAGGGTAATGAGCTACACAGTAGAAGTGTTGCGTATTACTGGCCCTCACCTCAGGGGTGAGGGGAAAATAAATGTGCTCACTGGCATGTGGTAGCATGGCATCCAGGAACTGGTGGAGTACCCTGGAAGCAGATGTCTGTGAGACCCCCATCATGTCCCCAGTTGGTCTTTGAAAAGTACCTGTAGCTAGTATCGTAAGGGCTATACATACCTTTGTTTGGATCCCCTACACTACACCAACACACCACAAAGCCGACACCCAAAACACCGACACCAAAAGACCAACAAATCACAAAATCGACAACTCACAAAACCGACAACTCACAAAACCGAACACCATAACACCGACACACAAAATGTAAACTACACATTACACACAACTATATATGCACTAACCTTAACCCAAACCCTAACCCTAAGGTCTGACACTACTGCACACTTACCCTACCTGCACCCTAACCCTAACTCACTTAACCCGCCCCTAAAGCTAAAGTCCGTCACTATCGCACACTTACCCTACCCGCACCCTAACCCTAACTCACTTAACCCACCCTTAAACCTAAAGTCCGTCACTATCACACACTTACCCTACCCGTACCCTAACTCACTTAACCCACCCTTAAACCTAAATTCCGTCACTATCACACACTTACCTTACCTGCACCCTAACCCTAAGTCCGACACTACCACACACTCACCTTTCCTGCACCCTAACCCTAAATCCCTCACTATCGCACACTTACCTGTCTGCTCCCTAACCCTAAATCCCTCACTATCGCATACTTACCAAGTCGCGCTCACACGTTGCCCATGTCGGTGTTTTGGCTGTCAGGATTTCACCTTGTCGATCATCTGTGTCGTCGGTCTTCTGGTGTCGGTCTTTTGGATGTCGGCTTTGTGGCGTGTTGGTCTAGTGTAGGGGACCCCTTTGTTTCCACTGGTATGGGTTCCCTTCTGTTGGCTCTGGTCTGAGTTGAGGGTGGCAGAGCTCAGTGAGTTCTTGTAGTATGTTCCTGTCCACCCTGTGGTGCTCTACAATCTCCAGCTCATGTAACTCCTGGAATGTTACCCTGGGCCTGAACATTCTTCTCCTTCTCAGCCTAGGCCTATTGTCAGCAGCAGCTGCGTTGACTTCAGCATCTAGCACATACAGATGTAGCAGACCTGCAACAGCCCCTGGCATTCTCTCAGTTAAAATCCCTAAGTCTGTACTCCAATGATGCAGAGTATGGGGGAAATTAAATTGTATGTATACTTTATAGTGCTCTGCTGTAGGTGCTGACTTTGTGATTGCCTACCTAAGATGCATTCCAACTGCATGGTATATCATTAACATCATTTAATGGCCCTAGTTTAAGTTAAACAGAGGTCGGAACTTATTAATATGTCACTGGGTTTTAGATACAATCAGCACAGCAGCGCACCACACAAATGTGCACTCATAGGTAAACAAAGCTTAGCAGTCAGAGTACACACCCCCACAGACTTCCACACTACCGCACACTTACCCTACCCGCACCATAATCTAACATGCAAACATGCTTAAATAAGCATAGAAGTCATTGGACACACCCTCCCCTGATGTCAGCTACCTCCTCTGTAAACAACAACATGGTTCTCTGCCTACACAAAGGGGATATGCCGACATGATTACCCCTTTATGCTATTCAGTAACTCCACCTCATTTGCATAGGGATCCATGATCACACCCTGGAAACTACATGCTTCATAGCCAGACCACTTTAGCAAAAGCACCAATGCACCATAGCAGATACTCCATGTAGGGTCCTGTAATACATTTCTGTCACATACTATTAATTTTGTTTTTTCCAAATTTTTTTTTTATAAAGCATGTTTGCACACTGTGGTGCACTGCACAAACATGCTCAGATTATTAAAAAAATAAATTAAATTTAACTAATTTCTTTAATTTGTCAGACACACAGAGGATAGTTTTGCTCATATCTGTATGTGCTATGCCATTTCTGCCCATCTATCTACATTTTTACAGCCCCTTCTTTCTGTCTATATTCCTGTAAATGGAATTTTTCCATGTACACTACAGACACTGACATGGGGTCTGCAGAGCTGCCTATATGCTTGCTGGATCACTGTACCTGCCTCATTTGCATGAGAGTCACCTGTTTATGAGGTGATTTGCATGCAACTGAAGTTTCCATGTTGGCGTGCTTGTGTACGCCGCTCAGCAGTGCTTACTGAAGCTAAAAATTTCGTGACTGTGTTAGCAACGTGCTGCGATGCCTACACGAGAAAAAATGTGTAGGCTTTATTAAATTCCCGCTTTATTGACTCCAGAATTAGTTTATATAGAAGTATTGCTTTTTTTTATTTCTAACACCTTTACTGCATTATCACTGAAGATATAGGCAAACATATATTGAAATAAAAGAAAAAAAAACATACTAACATAGTCTCAATTGCAGATATTATACATCACATATATTATTTTGTATATTTTTCATAAATTCACATTACATAAATTGCCCAATTCATGTCTTCTCTAAAACCTCACTCCTCTTACAAAACATTATTCTGCATGTATTGTTCCCATAATTTTCATTTGTTTCTATGTAATTTGCTCCTACCCTTTTCTAAAGATCCCACTTCCAGTTCTTTAATCTCTGTTACAATATTCAACAATTCAAATACGGTTGGTTTAGTCTTTGATTTACACTTTCTAGTACTTGCTTTTTTTGGCAGCCACCAGAATTAAACTTAACAAGGCCTCACTGTGTCTAGGCCAATTAGATCCTATGTCCCACCTCAAAAATAATTTCTTTAGTTGCACCCAGTTGCTCACCCAATATTTCTGACAGTGCTCTGTATGGAGTTTATAAAACCTGCCAACTCATTACACTCCCAAACATATGTTCCCAGTTACCTCTTTTTTCCCCATCACACCTCCAACATTTTTTATCTACCTGAGGAAAAATTCTTTTGAGTCTGCTTGGCTTATACACATATATATACAAATACTTCCAAGCAAAAATCCTAAATTGTCTAGGCTTTTTTACATATATGAGAGCCATATATATGTCCAATTGCTTCCTTGTGAATTGCTTATCCAGTCTCTCTTCCCAATCCTTTCTAACCTCCTCTGATTGATTCCTATATTTATCATTCAGTATTTTATATGCCCTACTAATTATCCATTTTTAACAGCAGCCTCTTTTCCAGATTCAATTAAAAACTCTTACCAGTACAGGTCTTTCACTTAGGATTCCTCTATCCCCTTTTCTTTGCCTAAATACTCTGATATCAATCCCTGATATGGAAGGCAGTCTCTAGCCTGCAAGCCAAATGCATTATTGGCTTCCTCCCCTTCTATTACCTTTCCTTTCCTTTTCTAGTTACTTGCTCCCAATGCCTTACTTCCTTTGCCAATTTTATCCAGTAAATTCCAGCCCACTCTTGCCTGTTCTCTGTACCCTTAATTGCAATCATCCCTATCAACAAAATCTCCTTTCTTGTGTTGGCCTAGTTCTTAGAATACTTTCTGCTACTAAATAACTGTACTGTTCTTAATTCTGCCTTTCCTTTTCCTGTACTGTTCTTAATTCTGCCTTTCCTTTTCCTGTACTGTTCTTAATTCTGCCTTTCCTTTTCCTGTACTGTTCTTAATTCTGCCTTTCCCTTTCCTTCCTTATATCCTAACTGCCTATGAACATTTTAGCTTCACTAACTTCCAGCTGAACACTAAAGATACTTCCTCATCATCCTCATCGGCTACTCTTAAACACATCAACATTACTTCTGTAACTTACTACCTCCTCCCAAAGTATCATAGAGTCATCCACATTAGCTATAAATACCACCAAGACAAAAAAGCACATAACATATTGAATCTTACTCTAATTCACATACCAAGACTACATCTTCACCTCCTACTTGATGGTGACATCCATCCCAATCCTGGCCCATCCATTTTTAGACCAGCTAACCCAGAGAAACCCTCTCCCTCTTCCTTTCATACCCCCCACTAGGCCTCCTGACTCCCTCTTCATATCTCATTTAAACATACGAAGTGTCAATAATAAAGTGACTCACCTTCATGCCATACGGGATGAACATAACTTTGACATTCTCTGCCTATCTGAAACATGATTAAAACCAACAACCCAAGAAATCACCCCTCCTGGGTATAGTATTATAAGAATGGATTGCCCTAACAAGAAGGGTAGGGGAGTAGCCTTATTATACAAAGCAGGCCTACAAGTTAATCCACTAACTACCCACAAGAAACCATTCTCAAACCTACTAACAAAGAAACCACCCTAGATTGGATCTTTATAAATACTCTATCCACATCATATATGACAGGTATCCTACCAGCTGACATTAGTGATCACTCTCTAACTTACATAATTCGACATAAGACTAATATTACCAGTCCCTCAGCTTTTAAAACTTCTCGTTGCAATAAACATTTTAACCCAGAACACTTCCAGAATGAACTGAGTGTATGCAACTGGTCACCCTTAAAACACCTCCAACTAGATGACACAGTGGCATACTTCAACTCTAAGTTCCTTGAAATCTTGGATTTCCATGCCCCTTTTCGTACTCAAAGGAGCAGTACCAAAACTGCACCTTGGCTTACAAAGGAAACTAAGCAAAAGATTCTACTAAGAAACAAATTTTGGGCCAAATGGCACACCTCTAAAACCCCATCAGATCATCTAAAATTTAAACAACTTAGAAACTCAACTAAAACATCAATACTACTAGACAAAAAAAATCTTCTTTCAACTCCAACATTCCAACCAACAAAGTCCACAAAAATTCTGGTCAGGAATCAATAGACTACTACATCCAGGCAACTCTAAAACTCCAACCCCCTCTGGAATCACCAACAACACTCCCAAACTAATTGCTGATTCCTTCAATACCTTCTTCACTGAAGCTATCCAGTCACTTGCTAACTCTCTACCTCCTGTATCCTGTAATCTTTCTTCATCCTTAAAGAACCCACCACCCACTTTCCAACTCCAACCTGTGCCTACATCCCTTATCTGTACTCTCCTTCAAAAACTTAAACCCTCTACCCCCTCTGCCGACCTCTTACCTGCTAAGTATCTTCAAATAGCAGCTAAATTTATTGCTTACCCTATCTCTATCCTAATTCATAGAACCATCATTGATGGCACCATCCCATCCATCTGGAAAATCTCACATATAATTCCCCTACACAAAGGTGGTAACTCAACAGAACTTTCTAACTACTGTCCAATTGCCCTGCTCTCTCCCATAGCTAAAATCATGGAAAAATGCATCCATCGTCAACTGCTAGAGCACCTCCTCCAAAATAACCTTTTAGCTAACTCGCAACATGGCTTTCGACCTTTCCACAGTACCACTACAGCCCTCCTATCATTCTCTGAGCATATTAAAAAAAAATGTAACAATAACACCCTGTCCTCTGCTATCTTTATAGACCTTTCAAAAGCATTTGATATAGTTAACCATCACCTACTACTGAATATACTTAAGTCCCTTTCACTTGATAGTCAAGCTCTACAGTGGTTCAAGTCCTACTTAGACAACAGGTAACAGGCAGTACTCTGGGACAACACTCTATCTTCCCACCTTCCTGTCTCTCTTGGTGTACCCCAAGGTTCTATTATGGGCCCTCTTCTATTCTCTGTCTTTATAAACTATCTGTCTACTAGTATCCCACATACTGTATCCATTTAATACGCAGATGACTCTACCTTAATCTCCTCAGCTACTGAACCGTCTGAACTGCAGTTACTCACCCAAAATGTCTTTGAACTTGTTGAGGATTGGTTTTTACAGTGTTGCCTCCTCCTTAACCCCAAAAAGACTAAACTACTACTGTTTACTCCCAAACTCAAGTCCCCCCTCCCTTTACTTCACTATTAAATCTAAAAATAGTACAGTTATATCCCCTGACACTACCACTAAACTCTTAGGAGTGACAATTGACCACAATCTGAACTTTGATACTCATATTAACACCACAATAAAATCAGTTCATTGAAAACTAGGCTCCCTCTATAGAAGTAAACCTTTCCTTACTCCCATAGCTAGAACTTCTATTGCCCACACCCACCTCATCTCAACACTCTTTTATGCCTCCCCTATATACACAAATCTATCAAAAAGCAACCTCAACAAGCTGGCAATCTCCTACAACAACATTGAAAGATTTGCTACCGGCTCCCATGTTAGATCCCACCACTGCCAAAACCTGAAACAACTGGGTTGGCTGGAACTGCAGAACCAAATTCTTCTTCAACAACTAACTATTACCCATAAAACCCATTATCATCCAAGTAATACACCAATTCTGACAATTCTAATCTGCCCATATAAAAATCTTACAAACCTACGCTCTGCAAACAAACTACTCGTTACTACTCAAAAACTTAACAATAAAGCAGGAGAATCCCTTTTCGTTAACACTGTAGGCAAAAGCTGGAACCTACTTCCTGGTGAACTTACATCTCTTTCTTCAACTTCACTATTTAAAAAGAAACTTAAATCATACCTTACAACCCACTGGCTATGTCCCTGTACTAACCCTGACTACAGTATTTCTCACTGTTAGTCTTGCCCAACATCTTTTTTTTACATCTCTCTTTCTTCAACTTTAAGGCCACATCCATTTAAGCTGACTTATTGTAACTAGGAACAACAGAATTGGCCATCTTACTGTCTTTTCAACAAGTTCCTACCCTTCAGCTAATTCTTCCAATGCCACTCCTAATGTAGCTTGTTCTCTTGTTCTTGTTCATTACTTTGCTTTGGGTGTCTAACACATACTTCTAAATCCTTTTCTCTCTTCTCATAGTGGGAAAAAAATTTTTTGTTACCATGGAATACATGTTATTGTCTAACAAGATTCTTGTAATTAATGTTTAATATTCTGTTTGTGTAAGTCTTCTATGTGGAGCTTTTCTCCCCGGGCCTCTACTGAAAATGGACATATATCCAGCTAGACTAGCCCGGTCAACAAATGTAAAATAAAATAAAATAAAATAAATAATACTCTGCATATCTGTTGTTATTCTCCTTAAGGATCTGCATTCACAATTCCACTATCTCCTTATTTCTTGAAATTATTCCCTGCTTCATCATCATCCCTTTACACTTTGAGTTATATACTTCTGCTTGTGTTACCTATATCAGCCTTAACCTTTACACTTTGAGTTATATATTTCTGCTTGTGTTATCTTTATGAGCCTTAACTGTGCAGGCATAAAATATTCATTCAAATCAGGTAAGCCTAAACAACCTTTTCTGTTGAAAGGATCAGCTTATTCCACTTTACCCTTGCCCTTTTCCCCTGTCAGTTAAAATCCTTCAACTTTTAATTAGTTACTGTCCACAATTTCTTCTTTGGTTGATAAAAATATGCCTGATGCCTGATGTGTATATAAAACTTAAGGGACTAAAAACGTTTTCATTGCTTGTATATTGCTATGCAAGAACTTCAAGTTTCTTCATTTTTTTATATTAGATTTTGTTTAGTTTAATCCCACACATCCTTAGCTGTCATAACAGAATCCTTTTTAATCCATACTCCTAAATACTTTTTAGATTGTGTCTCCATGAATATGAGTATTACTAGACCAATTCATGTGTGGATGCATAGTTTACAGCTATAGCCTTTGCTTTATCTTCATTAATTTAATATCCTGAAAAGATCTGAAACTGTCTCAAGATGTTCCACAACACTGATATGTCCTTTTCTGGTTTTATCAAGTTCAAAATAAGATCATTTAAGATTACCATGCCAATTACCTCCTTGATCTTTATGCCTTTCTTCCCTCCTAGCTTCCAAACTTCCACAGGAATACCATCTATTCCTGGAGACTTTCCTGCAGATGGATTGCACATCATCAATTTTGTCTCATCTAATATTAAAGCATCATTTCAGTGCTGGCTTACAGAATGACATCACACACATTTGGTCATCTGACTTCTGGTTCCCACACTACCCCCTTTACTAGAAACAGAACCAGAATCTAGCACATATGTGTTACCATACACATACATAGAGTTTTGCTCAGATGTGTTATAGCATCTGGAAGCTATAAAACCATTTCAAAACTTCCACCCTTCCAGGGTAACAATTAGTTTACCCCTAAGGACAATACAGTAGGATTCCTAGTCCTGGTTTTTACAGGCATTTTATCTCTGTCTGCAATAAAAACTATAAGATGCAATATTTATTGCCTAAACCAGATAATTTAATTTCAGACTGTTTTTCAAAGTTAGCTGGACTGAGATTAACCTCTTCTCTTCCAGTGTCCTCTGTTACAATATATTCATTTCAACAGTTACAATACTGTCTGACATACAGGGGCATTTATTTTCTGTCCAGCAGGACCCACTGTTGGTAAATTTTTAACACAAGCAGCTTTACAAATACATTTTCAAAACAAGCACATGTACAAATCGGTTTGAAATACAAATGACATATAATTCTTTACAAAACTCCAGCTAGTTATGCTGGCATATTTACACATCCACTGCCCTACTTCTTTTGACTTAGTTGACAATACCTCATATCATCACAATCTGTATTTTGTCATTGCCATGACAGTGTGAAGCTTTGCTGCATGTTTAACCTGTCTGAAGAAATATCTACATGCTGGTAAAGATGAAAACATATATTGACTTAAGTTCTTATTTTTGGACATTATATCCTAATAGTTTATTTTTCCTTCTTCCAAATTTGGTGCCCTACGGGATTATTGTTCTTTGCTTTGGAGGGGTGGTTTAAGGAAGAGTGTGAGTTTCATTTATTTGAGCATCATAAACTCTGAAAAGTGGCCCGGGGGGGGGGTCCTACGTCCTACCCCACAGTGTGCTGATTTTCTTGTACTTTGTATTTTAGGCTACATGTGCAATAATGTGTGGCCTGTAAGGAAAAACTCTGCTGTGGGATCTCAAGCTCCTTTGCCTCCTAAACCACCTAATATACTCAGTCCAGTGGCCTCCACCAGGGCTCAATGAGAGATCCAGCTACATCAGCATGTTCCTCCCAATGTGCACACTTATCCTTCTTGGTAAACCCATCAGACACCTGTGTCAGTAATTGATCTGGGTCACCTGAACCATAGAAAGGACTATATGGCATTATGCAGAGGTGGCACAGGTTAGCTTTGATTTAGTGTAGCAAATATTATGAACGGTGTTTACCAAGAGAGGTTTTCTAAGAATTCACACAAGCACAATGAATTCATCTCAGCTGATTATGAAAGATACAAGATGAAACTTAACTGAAAAGAAGAATGCCTTTATTTTTTTTTTTTCTTATTTTATTTTATGTTATGTTATGTTATTTATAACACAAGAATACATTTTTAAATCAGTGTGCCTCAGCTGACCATTCATTTGGATTAGTCATGCCCTTAGAGTCCATAAGGGTTATGTGTAGAGCATGATACGATCATATGACATATACAGTCCTGACTGAATGAATATTTTTTGCCTCAGCCTAGAAGAGAATTCCTGATTGGTATAACTCACTGTTCTCCCAGGATTCCACTGAAAATGGAACCTCCTAACAAGAGTTTCTGGTTAACAAATGCAAAAATAAATAAAATATAAATGCTACTCAGAGTAAGTAGAAACTCTTTTAATTAAAACATTTATATTTGCAAGTGTTACTTATAAAGAAATAGTGAGGAATCCGATTCCACTGACAGGCAACAAATAGAAGCTGCAAACACAAGAGAGAGAATAAAGAGAGAGAAAGATATAATCAAACTTCGGACAATCGAGTTACAGAAACAAGATTGAACTGAACTGAAACAACCTAGATGTAAATGATTCACAATGTCTGACTCTTGACTGACATAACAGTCACCTGGAGAACGTATCAATACTTCTGATTAATGCATTGCCTGCAATATTGCAACATAAGTCCATACTAGTGGTTAAACGCATTCTCATAAGTGTAGGAAAAGGTAGTAGAAGGAATCAGGTTAGATAACAAGAAATTGTAGATAAGTGTAGGATACCACGGGACATGGTGGAGCTGAGCCAGGGAGCAAGAATGATAAATTAAACAGGCAGGACATCCAGGAAAGCACAGAAGGAGCAAGTGAAGTGGAAAACTGAAAAAAAGGCTGCATAGACAGATGCAGACCAGTACAGCACTAGGAAGGAGGACATAAAATTAAACTAGGGAAAATGTAAGGGTAAAGTTAAAGGAAAAAAGAAAGAGATATAAGAAGGAAAGCAGGGTATGGAAAGAGGAAGGTAACAATGCAGGTTGGAGAAGAGGAAAGGACAGAGAGAGAGAAAGAACTAAGATGCAGATGGGATCATGGAAGAAGGAACATTCAAGATCAAAGCAGCAGTGACACTGTACAGAGACTTTGGAAGTATGGTGGTCCTTTATAAGGACCAGCAATGTGAGGAAAGACATCATGATAGAGTTCAGTGCTGCCTCAGGCAGTAACATAAATAGCAGAGCTTAAGAAAGTGGTGAATGAAGAGCTGTTTAGGAAGGATAGGTAACATCTCTGATCCCTGGGATCTGTGTTGTTCAAGCAGGGTTTAGAAAAGCACATTAGGATGAATGTGTCTTTCAAGTGAGATTAAAAGGGGGAAGTAGGGGGCTGTTGATAGGAGAAATAGAACAGAATGAGGAAGAGGTAAGGAGATGTCCAGTTGAGGGACAAAGAGGAGGAAGGAGTAGATGAAAACAGTAAGAAGGAACCAAATCAGTGGAGAAAATGATAGGAATAATATAGATAATCTTGGGACACAGAGAACAGTGACATCTGAAATGAGGAAACTAGTAATAACTAGAGCATTAAAATGACAGTTGATAGGAAGATGGGTAACTGAAAAAGGTTAGGGAAAAATGACTGTACAGGAGGAAGTGAGTATGGCAGAAGGAAGGAGACACTGCCAAGAAAAAAAAAAACGCAAAACAGGAAGAGAACAAAAATAAAGATGCTATTAAAATAATCAGAAAGAGACGAGAGTTCAGTCACAACTTGGATGATGGAAATGAAAGGTACAAGGGGATTACTGAACTGAAAGTCGGGACTAGAGGAAATACAGTCAGGATGGTGCTCTGCAATGCTGAAGAATGAGAAGGAAAATGGCAGACCTGGAACTGCAGCTGTCCCAGGGACATGTCCTTGTTCACCAGGCCTATCAGCCCTGAGTAGCCACACCCTAGACTAGCTCCAACCCTTGTCCAGGGCCATTGCAGAGATTGAGGCAGCTTTGGGCAGCATCATACTGCTTCTGAGAAGTGAGGACTTAGATGTGTACAAGGGTAAGAAAAGCTATTCATGTCTCAAAGACAGACATACAACTGGAATACTGGTGCATAATCCTGACACTGTGGTAACTCTGCCACTACCCTGTCACCCAGAAGACAAACCCCTCCATGCATTCCTGGCATCCACCTGGGATCAACCTTGTGGTGTGCCAAGTGTGCTTCCTCCCCACAAGCATGAGTAAACCCATCCTCGGCTTCTACCTGAGCTGATAACTGAATCTGAGGTGCATGGGCCATAGTCAGGGCTTTAGCCCTCTATGTCAGTTCCAGTTCACTGGCTGGCCTACATGCAACTCATGTTGCACCTCTCCCTCTCCAGCAGCTCTTAGTATTGTTGTGAACTAGACCATCTCCTTCCTCCCACTGCATGAGTGAGACAGTGCTGGCCACTCACTTCTACTGTCCCTTGTTGAACCTCTAGTGCCTGGTTCTGTAATCAGTACTGGATTGTCTGGGGTACAGTCATGACTTTATCTCTCTACACCACTAAGCTCACCAACCTACCCTATATTAACCAGTCTGCACTCCACAATGGACAGCAATTTTCTCTATAGTCCAGCCTAATGAAGTGCTACAACATGCATATGTAATGAGGTTCATTTGCTCAGAATGTCTCTGAACTGCATTAAAAGGGCTGACATAGAGACAGAAGGAATGGAACAACATTGTCTCTGATCTTTAGAATTTGGTGCTGATAGTGTTTTTTATGGATAGCTAAGCAGGTTACCCTTATGCTGCTACTAGGATGCCATATTAATGAAATCATCTATGTAAGTGGGGATGCATTTAAGTAGCCATATTGTGATACAGACCACACAGAGAGACAATCCTGTGATAATGGCATCAAGAAACAGATCAAATATATGAACATGAATGGGGTATTGTCCTCTAGCATGTCAAGAGCAGGACATATTTCTAATTTTGTTTTACCTTCAGAAATATAAACTCAGACTGTACGAATGGCTGCAAAACTCACTTCTCCCAGGTTAATCATGTGATTTACCTCAAGTCCTAAACAGGTATATTTCACACTGAGGACTGGATCTCTCTCTGACTCTCAAATCATATTAGTCATTACATTTAAGTGCCATAACAGTTCATGCCATTCAGACTCAGCTACTCACTGAACTTTAACAACAGTGCATCCATTTCACAATAAACCTTCAGCTCCAGAAACTCAGCACATGTATGATACAAGTGGAAGGAAAATAACAAAGCTACAAATACCTTGCTGTGTTAACAAATTTAAAATAAAATAAAATAAATGTAGTCTTTTCCTGAGACAGAAATGTTAACCATTATAGCTAGTATGGTAAGAGAAGAGAAGACAATTTCTTAAAGAAATGTTCATTACATTTCATAATACCCAATATGGCATGCTGTGTTGAAGCTGAATAGATATGAAATGCCACACAAGGGGAAAATTTCTCATTTCATGATTTGCTTATACACAGCAGTATATAAAAACATTTTTGGGGAGTAAAATGCACTTTGGGCAAAAAACAATTATGTTTTGGTGTAATTGTTTAAATGACCCCATACATGATTTAACATTAACTAGTGATGAGGTATAGAAAAGTGAAAACTGGCAATGGTTAAAATAATTTATTTTATTAAGTATTTAAAAGTATAACTAAATGAAAAAAGCATGCAAGTTGTTATTTTAAAGTTTGAAAGTCTGGGCTTTTTGAGAAGACAAACATTAAAACAGGACAAGAAGTGAAGAAAATAAGAAAAAACACTAATAACAAAGGGACTGCCACAAGATTTCAGACTAAACTGTGTAAAAATAAGACAGTCGGCATTCAGATATAGATAAAAACATAGAAGAAAATGCATTTGGTTTTATCTACCCTTCCAAAATTTGATTGTGAATGTGACACATGCAACATATGGTCACATCAGAAAAGGGCAACCAGGATCAACAATTATGTCTCTTCTCCTCACATAACCACTGATGTGACTGAATGCATTTTAACAAATGGTAAGGAAAAAGGTTGAGGTATATGAGATTATGGCAGACCACACAGACAAATTTAATGATGTTAAAAAAAGTTGGATGGCTATTTCCAATCAGAAAAGAATAAGCAGTTTGGGAATATAATTCTGAAGTGGCATGCAGGATAATGAGCACACACATTATGCTAGATTAACAGCCTGGCAAGGAACTGCAACTGGAAAAACACTTTAAACAAGAGAAAACTGATGTGGCAGCTTCGTTTGGCAGCTAATCTGTGTCCAGGATTAAATGATTTTATATCTATCTTGCCTGCTTTAAAAGAAAGAGCAGAAAGGGTTTAATTTTATATAATTTCCTTACAGAAATGTATTTTATTGTATTTTTAGTGTTTAACAGTGTATGCCTTTAAGGTATTAATTTATTCAAGACATCATTTGTTTGACTGGTGGGATTCCTCACCTATCCTGTGACAGTGTAATATATTTAAATCCACATGACTGTTTGTATATTGTTCTGAGGAAGTTAATTTTATTTTGATGAAAGCGCTTAACCTGAAAAATAAACTTGTGTCTTCTAGTCCTACTGGTGAATTTGTGGTTTTTAGTTTTTATTCACCAGTTTGCTACAATTGTTTGGTTTAAGGAACTGCAAATCATTTGACATACATAAGGAGATAAAACACACACATACTATAAACATACAGCTTGGGAATAGTAAGTTGAAAGGCATTACGAGTCCCTGATATGGCACTAGAGTAAAATCCAGACTTTGCTTGAAATACGAGAGATACAAGCCTAGAAAACTGAGGGGTTTAAAACAAGAATACAGGCAAAGTGATAGAAGATTGCAATGGGAATAAAGAGGCAAAATTTATGAATCAAGAAACATGCATGAATGCAGTTGATCGAAGAGAGTAACAAGACATTATTTCATTATAGATGGATTATGCCTACAGGTGTTTCTGTAGTTACATCCTACCGATACCTGTAGGCGTCAAATATTGCATGTTCATATTTGCATTAATAATTCAAAAACCATGCTACATACAATATATTAAAAGAGTCCATCTTACAGCTTACACAATGGCAAACACAACTGTATTGATTTTTGACCTCTGTGTAGTGAAGGTAAAGAAAAATTAGTTGTTGTTCATGTAATATTTATTTATAGTGTCACTAAATTCATGCTTTTCTAAATATTTCAGGATCCAAGTATCCCATTTCTCAGCTGGGTGAACAAAATACTGCTTAGAGTATATGTGCAACTTGAGTGGTAGTTGAAATACTGTACACTGTTTACAAAATTTCCAAACTTAACAGTCACTATGTTTACTGTGACTTATAAAATCCAGTTTAAGACCTAGAACCTAGAACTTAAAAAATACTACCACTATAAAAACAGTTTGTGCTGAAGACTTTGCCATTTACACTTCTTTATTAACCCGTATGGTTCCAGAAATGTGAATCTTTGTTGGAAACGTGAGGACATAATTTGATTATATCAAAAAACATAGGTTCCACCCATTAGAAGTTACAGTGCTAACTTTTATTTTAGGGAATGAGTTATACTGAAAACATTCTGCTAGAAGTATCTGTTCGGCAAATGGGAAGACATGGCAAAGTATAAAAAAAGCAAAACCAATTTGCTATAATGTGCAAAAGTAACAAAACAAATGACAAACTATGGAAAATATATACTTGAAAGTGCATATATAAAGCTTTTCTACCTCCAGATAAGCTAGCTAAGATGAATAGAAATGTTCAGTCATTTTGTTAGAAATGTAATCTTGAATCAAAAGCAAATTGGAAACACATTGCATTTGAATTTAGCTATGTTAAAACATTTTGGGAGAATGTAAATCATTTCATTCAAGTATTATGGAATGATAATATAGAAATTTACAAAGACCATGTTTTATTTAAGGCTCGCATAGAGGTCTTAAGTCTGATTAATTTCCAATATTCTGGTTAACTATAGCAATAGGGAGGAAAAGTTGTTACTAGGGTATGGAGACAGAGTAGTGAACTACTCTTTACTGAATTTATCCAGATTTTGAAATTGGTGATAACCAAAGAGATTAAAGTCAAGAAGATTAAGAGTACCTAAGAAAGATTCAGAGCACCTAAGAGCATGTCTACCTCTAATTGTTGAACTAAAGTATTGTTATTACTAGAGAAGTTTGACAACAGCACCTCTATCAATTCTTCACGTTTATAGATATTTATTGAGATTGCAAACCCATACTTATAAATACCTCATTTGGGCTGAAATATGTACTACTAATATAATATAGTTCTTCAAATGCAGGTATATCTTGTAAATATAGTATATAACTGTTATATTGGTATGGTTTGCTTCTTAAGAAAACAAAACATTTCTCACGATTTTTTAGTAGTGAGATAATCATGTCACTATTATTACTTGCCTCTGTTTGTCTTTTATATTTTAATCAATAAACATTTATCCGTAAACAAATGACAAACAGCAGTACAGAAACAACAAAAGAGACATGGGTAAGTGGAATAGAAAATTATGCATAATGAATGTGTCAAAATGAGAGAAAAGATTGTCAGAAAATTGAGTTGTTATGAAGGACAATGCTGTGAATATATCATAAACAGGAATGACAACAATGGGAGACCATAGTTCATGGCAGAGGTAAAATGTTGACAGACTCACAGCATGTGTAGACATATTAAAAAGTGGTATTTGCAATAAACTAAATCCACACCCCACTTTATAGAAAGCAAGAACAAAAACACATGCCTAAAACTTACTAAGGTTTTTGGATCGTTATGTAGATGTAGGTACAATCAGTCAACACTGATCATGCCATGGAGTGAGGCAAAGTGAGTGAAGACTAAGAATGCAAAACCATCAGTGCTTAATTTTAAGGGAGTGAATTATTCAAAGCCAGGAAGAGGACAAAAGAAAAGTTAAGAGAGTTACAGCAAGTTGAAGGAGTAAAGAATATATTAGAATGGATCAAGGATGAGTACTCAGGATGATGGACACATTTGTAGAAAATGTCAAAAATAGAAAAGGGACAATACTGCTGCATAGGTATGTGAGGTTAGTGAGCAGGTCAAAAGGTCTTTAACTAACCCAGAATTTACCATATAAAGACCAAAATTTGTAGTGACAGTAAGCAAAAGATGTTTTCAAAAGTTGAATCTGAAAATTGGAATCTTCTCCCATGTGACATCAGACATGAGACAAGTACTACCTTTTTAGATTCAGCCTATTATTATACCACTGGGATGTTTTTGATTGACATTTCTTTGGTGCACAGGATAATGACCTGTTGCATATGCTGTTCACATCCTGTCTGTAGATTTGACTTGTGATACTCATATAGGCTGGAAACATTAGGTGTGTGTTGGTAGTATATCAGGTTGAAAGTACAGGAAGAAGACTGTTTGGGGATCATAATTTACTGCATATACCCTTCATTAATATACTGTGAGTCATTGCTGGATTGGCAAGTTCTATGTTATGCAATGAAATTCTCAAGAGACTTTGAAAAAAAATCCAGTTTTTACTCTGCATGACTAGTCACGTGATTTTGTGATTGCTTCAGTAATGTTTACAAGGATATGTTAAGCTGTCGTTGTCTCAAATGTTGCACTTATTTTACAGTAGAAAGTGATTTTTTTCTGTGCCATACCCACCTGTGATGCCCCTGCACTGGCCCCATAATCAAGAAGTCTCAATCCGCACTACTGGCAAAAGTACACACACAGTAAAGTGCAATTTCCCTTAAGAGCACACAGAGATCACAGTCAGTTTGAGTCTGGTTTCTCCCTCTTTCTCCAGATCCCCAATAAGACTCCCCACTGGCACAGCTATAGAGATAAGATCTCAGCTGAGGGGCCAAGCCAATATCTCCAGCACCCTCTCTGTCCAACCAGTGCATTGTGTCCCTGCCCAAGTAGCTGACACACACACACACACACACACACACACACACACACACACACACACACACACATGAAGAAGGCTGGGAAATGTTTACTAGCTATGCCCTCTTATGCCTAGACTATAAGGTAGCTTCCACAGCCACCAACCTGTACTTATCAGTTACTATAAGGCCCTTACAAAGGGTGTGCAATCCTACTCTGTAATGTTACTATTATCCAAATGGTAGTTTTGACCAAGTGCCAAGCTATTAGGAGTGTCCTGTACAGTGTCACCAAATACATATGCAAGTTCTCTAAGAGCTTAAATATGTCTCACAAATATCAGCCACAAAGGTTTAAATATATTTAATAATAAATAATAAAAGAAGAAGAAGACAATACTCAGAATATAAACAGTTACTTCAGAGTTCAAAATGACAGGAAATATTTTAAAACACCATTGCAGGACAGTCCCAAATAAATACAGAAAACATCTAAACTAATCTTTACTATATTCCTAACTATATCTAAAAGAAATTACTGTACCCTAGTTACTTACTATTAGCAAGGCAAGCGCAGCTGTTGATGATGAGTGGATGTTCTTGCTAGGTCCAAGATGAAATACTAACTGCACAGCCTGTCTCTGATAGATTTCTTAAATTAATATCACATTTTACTGCTGGGTTAGCTTAGGTGACATCACTCTTTGTCACCTGACTTCAGTCCCCAGGCTAAACAGAAACTTAACAGAATTTCACATCTTTGTGTTAAAAATACATATCTCTCAGATGTTTGCCAGATCTTGGAAGTTGTAAAACAATAAACACTTTACATTTTAAACCTAGTTATTATGCTTCTTTCAAGACAATAGAAAAACTTCTAGCTCTAGACTGCTTTAGTCTGCTATTGAACTGAAACTGAGAGATAACATCTCTTGTTTATGGCCCAGCTATAAAGTAACTTACCCTCAACTATTCATAAGTTTTGCAAGTTAATCTTCTATGTTCCAACATGGTATGCTGTGGTTACATACTTGAATCTCCGTACATAACATACTGTTCCATATAAATCATATCACTATTCACAAATGACATAGAATTATTTACAAAATTCCTGATAGCTGGGCTGGCAGCAAGACACCACCTTGTACATTTACTCCAAAAAAAAACAATGTAAGGAGCAAGCCAGACAGGCCTTCTTAAACTGTAACTACAGTTGTAGTTGCGACTACAAATGCAATACTGGGATTCATTTCACAGTGCTGGTATTGCACTGAAACTTTTCCTCTCTGATGTGAATAGACTACTTTTAGGTACATGGCCTGGGTCTATGTTTACTGATCGAACGGCACAGCCATTCAGTGTAAACATAGCATCGAAAATTTGTTTCAGTGAAAGGCCATATGATTGTAAATCATATCATTGATCGATCATAGCTGGTCAACATAAACAAAATGACACATAGTATGTACTAATTGGTATGGTAGAGATAAGGAAATATGCCCTTTCCCCATTGTAGTGTGATCTTGGAGTTGGTATATATAATTAGCGGGGGTGTGGAGGCCACATCTCCCCTCATGAGGAGGATTCAGTAAACACCGGACCCTCTTATGTGGTGGGCTGCACCCCCCCCACACCCCTCACTAATTATATTTTCCAACTATGAGATTGCACTACAGTGAGGAAAACACAGATTTCCTTGATCACACTACAGTAAAGAAAGGGTAGATTTCCTTATCCCTACCATACCGATTAATATATACTATGTGCCATTTTGTTTATGTTGACCAACTGTAATCGGTCTATAATATGATTTATGATCATATGGCCTTTCATTGAAATTAACTTTTGATGATATGTTTGCAATGAATGGCTGTTCGATGACCAAACTGTTCGATCAGTAAACGTAGACCCACATGGCCCAAAAGCACTCAGTCAGTCCACTCAGCCTATGGCCATTCCTGACAGTATGAGGGGAAGGTACTAAGTGTGGCCCACTTAAACTTTAATTTAATCACAATATGAGGGAAAGACTGTGGGTGTGACTTACATAAACTTTAATGAGCATTTAATTCAATATGAGAGATGGGCTGTATGAGGGAAAGCCATATCTCTCAACCTCTAATTATTAAAAATTACACTACTGGCCCTAAAAATTATAGCATGGGGTCAGAAAGATGAACGCTTTTTTTTCCACAATGCAAAGTCTTTACATGCTAGATCCTACACAGTGACAGGAAATCTTTGTATGGCCTTATTTTATTTTATTTTATTTATTTATTTGTTTATTTATTGACATTTGATTTCTGGGAAAGTCTGACTGGGTAGAACCCATTTTCAGTGGAGGTCCGAGGAGAAAACCTCCAAATTATTATAAAACATTTTAAGAACAATAATTTTGCAATCTTCAAAAATAAAACAAAGACATCTGCTGTTTAATTATGACAAATTAGTCATTATATATATTTTTCCACAATGCAGAGTCTTTACATGCTAGATCCTACACAGTGACAGGAAATCTTTGTGTGGCCTTATTTTATTTTATTTTATTTATTTATTTGTTTATTTATTGACATTTGATTTCTGGGAAAGTCTGACTGGGTAGAACCCATTTTCAGTGGAGGTCCGAGGAGAAAACCTACAAATTATTATAAAACATTTTAAGAACAATAATTTTACAATCTTCAAAAATAAAACAAAGACATCTGCTGTTTAACTAATTATGACAAATTAGTCATTCTATAAAAACATTGGTTAAGAATCGCTACAAGTTATATGACAATCATTTAATATTTATAGAAATTTTAGACAGTTTAAAAAGAAATTAAAGGTGAGTTAGTCTAACACAAACAGGAATTACAATATGAAGTGAGGGAAAATCAGGCTTATGGTATATTTATTGAGAAAGTCAGGGAAGAGAATTTGATAGAAGTAAGGAATTAAGTGAAGAAGGGAGAGTAAGGAGGTATGAGGGAGTGAAAAGCTACTTGTTAATTTAATAAGGTATATACCCATAAACATGCCTGACTTCATGAGGAGCATCAGTAAATCTAAGAGGAGCAATGCTAAATCCATCTGTCCACACGCGCTTTTCCCATTTTTGCATGTAGGGTCAGGGTGTCACTTCAACAGTGACAATCATCTAGTGCCAAGATTCACACACCACCGGGTGGCTAGCCTTGCCACTGTTGTTCTTTCATATCACACGCTCTCTCACATACACTCACACCTATGGTCAGTTCAGAGTTTCCAATCCACCTACTGCATGTCTTTGGAATGTAGAAAGAAACCAGAGAACCTTGGGGAAACCTATGCGAACACAGGGAAGACATGCAGATTCCACACAGAAGGCACTCCAGCCGAGAAGTAAACCAGAAAAAATTTGCTGTGGGGTGACAGTGCTATCCATTATGCCACTGTGCTGTCCTCTGATGAATAAAATTATAGGAGATGAGAGGTGTGGGGAAAGCATACCTCTCAAAGACTTGACACAAAAACTCTGGACAAAGCCAAAAGTAATGGGGTGATAAAAGCTTAAAGTCAGGGATTTTATGTCTTAAATATTACGCTTACAAACATAAAAAATTTTCTAAAAGAAATGGTCTTTCAAAGGAAGAAAGGTAGCTAACCATAGGAAATGTATGACGATTTTTTTTCAGAGATATGCTGGATGCATGCAACAGTCATCTTACCTGATGGATCAAAACCCATGAGGAAATTCAAAAATGTTTGCGTTAGACTCTAGTCAGTTTGAATGACATAAGAGAAAAAATATATTCTGCCACTTAAGTAGGAGCTCATCTAGTAGGTAATGAAATATGTAGGTTAGGTGGGGAAATACTAAGAAAAATATGAGAACAGAGATGACCATAGAAGGTTTATGAGCAAACAGATAAATTAATGCAGTACACAGGTGGAAACTTTCAAATTATACAGAGCAGTTATATCTGGAGCTTAGAGTAATAATGTTTTATTTATTTGTCCCAGAAAAAAGCTGTGTGTGTGTGTGTGTGTGTGTGTGTGTGTGTGTGTGTGTGTGTGTGTGTGTGTGTGTGTGCAAGGTGTGTGTGTGAGTGTGTGTGTGTGTGTGTGTGTGTGTGTGTGTGTGTGTGTGTGTGTGTGTGTGTGTGTATTCTTTGTGGGATGCTCATTTGTACTTTAAAGGAAAAAAACAGTAACAATATGACTTGAAGAAAATAGCCACATCTATATTTTTTCTTAAGTTTATTGGGTTGCTATTAAAAAGATGCAACTGGCTAGGCTGAAGAAGCCACTAAAAGTTTGGAACAGAAGTTGAGAGAGCAGCTTCTATTAACCCTGCACTATCAGTCACTTCTATGAGCTGTTGTAATTAATATAAGCAGATATGATATGAATTAATGAGAAATGCCTTGCGTGGTTGTAGCAATGTGAGAAATAATATCCAGAAGAGGCTAAAAACAGTTAGGAGGTAAGAAGGCTACAGGAACATTGTGAGTAAGAAATAAGCAAACAGACTCAGGAAACTCATTACCAATAATCTGGTAGAAAATGCATTTCATATAATAATATTACTTACAAGGTAGTAGATGCTATGAAGGGCAGACAAGGTTAGACCATTTCAATCTGTAGTAACATGCACTAGCAAACTTTGTAAAGCACTGACACTAGGAGTAGTCAGGCAAGAAAGGCAGAAAGTAAGAGAATGGGGCAGAAATGTGGAACCCATCTTAGAGGATTGTGAGACTGAGGGGAAAAACAGTTTTTCTGAATTCTGGAGGTAAATATTTGTACGGAGAAATATACCTGTAAATGTAAAAGAAAGGGCAAGTGCAACAATGTTCTTATAAGATACTGAGGAGATAGGGATAAAAAATAATATTTTTCACTTCAGAGGTGGTGCAGCGGTAGCGTTGTTGCCTCACAGCAAGATGTTCTCCTGTTTGATTCTCGGCTGGAGTGCCTTCTGTGTGGAGTCTGCATGACCTCCCTGCGGTCGAGTGGCCTTCGAAAGACATGCGTGAATGGGCTGAAGGTTGGGTGTTGGGCTGGCAACTCGGCACCTTAAAAAATCTACTGCCAATCATTAGCGCACCAGAGTTCCGCTGTGGAAACCCCTAACAGGGAAAGGCCGAAAAGACAAAAGGCAGGGATAAAAAAAATAAGATTTTTCACTTCAGAGGCAAACTGTATGATATTATCTCCCCTTAAAACTGCATTTGTAATTAAAAGAAAGCAGGGGTCAGAAAAGGAATTGAACAAAGTGAAGCATAAACATATAAAATTGAATTGTTGGTGTCATGTAGGTGGATCTTGTGTAAAATGTATGTGGAGAATAAAGTGCAATTTAAAAATGCTATGTTATCATACCAAGTGAAAAGGTAAACCTAAAATGGAGGAAGAGTTCTAAAATGACACTGAACGGTCACACCTGAAGTGACTTGCTGAACTGTTGACAGTGATTTAATGGCACAAAGTGTGCACTTCTATTCTGACTGCTAGAGGTTTTGATTGTCCAAAATAATATTCACTTCATTATTAGTAATCTATGAGGTATATACATTTAGCTACTGATCTGCTTAACTTACTTGTGCTATAAACTGTAGTATTACTGATGCTTGAAAAATTGTGTACAGGACTAACATTCCTACATATGTCTCAAACAAATAAAAAGAAATTAAATGTATATATTTCAGGGGGAAAAAATAAAAATACATGAATGTGCTATAACTAACATAACAGTTTGGTATCACTTGTTTTGCAATGTGTTTCCAACGAATTAAGCAAACCACTTTGATTTTTTGAACCTTCTGTTTTACTTGTTTATGGGTCAGACAATTTATATGCTCAGAATATAATTTGCCTTTTCATATAGTTACATACTATAGTATCCAAAACTGTTTTGTTTCAGATAAAATGCACTTTAGCCCAATAGTTGAAAAGACCTGTTCCAGATTGGCCTTTTTATGTTTGACATAAAGAATAGTAGTTGGCTAATTCCATCTTTTCAATACTGTTCTCCAGGACTAGATCCAAGCTGCTTGTCAGATGCTCATTAACTTCCCTTTGGCTCTTTCCAATGTGTCTTCTAAACTCTTTGTGCCAAAAACTAACGCTTTCTTTTACAGCTAATACAATTCACTTTCTAGGCTCCATCAGGGAGACAAATTACCTTCCAAAAGGAGCTCTGGGATGTTTTAATGAGAATTTCTTTTAGGCTAAGCAAGGAAAGCAATGTAGTTAACATTCGGTGGACTTAATTGGACTTTTCTTTTTTTTTTCCCTACTTTAAATTTTGAAGCTATCCTGTTAATCTCTCATTTGTAATCAATTGTGTTGACTAAACAAAAGTCTAGGTCGTCCTTTCTTCCTATCCCAGACAATCCTTTGTTGGCTCTAAATGCCTTATTCTTGAGTGATCCTGGTCATGTAGATGTACTCGATTGTTGACAGTTCATTATTGTGCTTTTCTGCGTTTAATCTTTCTTGCAGTGTTTTGCATGTGGTTGCCTTAATGAGCTCTGTTGTCAATTAACATGTTTCTAGGAGCACACTGGTTGCTCAGAGGTTTGAGAGTGGACTGCAGAGAAAAGGCTAGCGCAGTTGCCTTGAGGTTGTTTGCTTCCCAGCACTTTATTATTGTTACATGTCCATCCTGAGCCTGGTATGCAACATCCAGTCTCTGCAGTCTTTTCTCAAGTGGCAACAGATTTGTGCCGCACCCCTTAACTATATATGCTTGCATTATCCCAGCTGTTCCAAAGTAGTTCTGTATCAAATATGGAAAAAATCAAGTAATGGTCCACATATTAAAATTATATGTCAGAAATCCTAAAACTAATCCTTTTAGAATTAGATCGTCCTGATAAACTAGTACAAAATATGAGGTAAATTTATTGTGGCTCATTTTTTATTAGGAGCTGAGCTGTGCTTCATTTTAATTTTAATTCATTGATTCTGTCATCACTCACCAAAAAAAAAAAAAAAAAGAAAAACATTTAACACATCTTCATCTCTGGTGGTGAGTCTCAAAAATAAAAAAAAATAATAAAAAAGTATTATGTTCTTGCATGATAAAGTTATTGGTTGCTGTAGTGTGTACTTCATAGTCACAGTCTGCATTTAGTTATTGATGTGTTTATATGTGTTTTCTTTCTTTTACTTACTTCAGTGCGTGTGTTATTTGGAAACTACTTTTACTGTCATTCATATGACCGTACCTGTGGTCTCTCTTCTCTCTCTCTCTCTCATATGCACTTACACACACTCTCTCTCTCTCTCTCTCTGTTCTTCCACATTACATGCATGCACATGACCACACACACACACACACACACACACACACACACACACACACACACACACACACACACACGAACACCACTGGACATTTTCTAATTTTCAGTGATTTTCCTAATTTTGGCACAGAGCAAAAACTGGTCATCTGTCCTGTGATAGAACAATGTCAGTTAAGTGTAATGTAATGGCTTACTTTAAACATAGACATACTAATATTTATCATTTTTTGCAAAATGTTTGTTTCCTTTATATTATTTTTTTCATTCAGAATATCTATCCATGAAACAGCAATGGCATTTAAAATAAGAAAAGTATTATCACAACTTAAAATATATGCAGGCATCTTCTGTGAGAACATGTAACAATTCACTCATTTGTGTAAAGATTAACTTTCAAGTGAAGGACAGCAAATAGAAATGTGTCCCTGATAGTTTTTATAGTAATTATAATTATACTCTAATTTCCACAGAAGACTACTTTGAATCATAACATCCATTACAACTCAATTGTATATTTCCTGTTTCTACTGTAATTCTTGTTTATGAACTTTTTGTAACAGCAGCAATTTCTCTCTTCATATTTTTCATTTCCGTTGTTTTTACCACACATCAACATTTAGGGTAATGATTTCCCCAATCAGTTTTTTGTAGCACAGTCCTGACATAGGTAACTGTGTCCTAAACTGGTTTAGAACTTTAGTCTATTTCTCTTAAACATTTCTAAGAAAACAGTAATAAAAGACCATGAAAATTTGACAATAAAAAGTAAAAAATGATTTGCATGGGTCATTTGTATGCTTTGTTCTGTGAAAAATCAGGTTTCATTAAAAAAAAAAAAGCCTCTCAATTTTCTGTTACTACAGACAGTCTGTGATCTCATAAGAGAAGCTGGAGCAGATAGTTTCAAAAGGAGCTTTTGGGGATTCATGTACATATACTTAAAAATATCAGGAAGTTTAAATGTAATTTCTCTCTCTCTCTATATGTATATATATATACATATATGTCACTGTTTTATATTTCTGCAGTAAACCCAGGCTGAAAGGTATACAATATAAAAATAAGGAAATATGAAACAGTTCATTTAACACAGCTACTGAAGCTCCATTAATATTATACCAGTTAAAGAATCGCTAAATATCTGATGAATTTATGAGAATGAAGATTTCTGGAGTCATCCAGTGTATTAATTATTATTCTACTCCATTTCTTAAAAGTGTACAGCAAAATATCATATATTGGTAGCCATAAATGTAATTCAGGTGACCCAAGTTTGATTAGCAGCTTGAGTATCCTGTTAGAGCTGACTAGGGAAGAGGAAAGAGTTGACAAGGCTTATGCCTGCTCATAGGCCCTCGGTGGAGGTGGGGGGGGGGGCTATACTGGGAAGACATGACCAGGCATGGGAGCTCCTTGCACAAGTACTAGGAGTGGAGGTTTCTGCCCCACTGGGGTAGTTTCAGAAATCCTATTCCCACCTTGCCAAGGCAACATCACTGGGTGGAACAGAAGTATGGGGAGTGCAGGTTGGAGATAGTGGGTGGTCACCTGTTATCTGATAAACAGCTGCAACACCGAAAACAACAAAAATGATACATATTTTATATGTGTAAGAAATTAACTTTGGAAAGCTGCCACTTTTGGGGCTGCAGTGTTAAGTTACAATTTATCAATCCACACTTTAAATTATTAAAAGAGTGGAATGCTGATCAAGTGCTATCCCATATACAATATATAACTTCTAAATGCATGTAGTTTTGGACCATCATTGCCCCAGTTTTATTAAGTAGTGCTGACTTATTGTGAAATAAGCTCCAGTGTTTCTTGATTCAGCAGTCTTGTTTCCATTCTCTAACATTTAATCTTACTGCAGTCAACTACTTTTAGGTTCATATGTGTTTACTAGGCTAACGACCACAAGGGCCTTTTTATGCCGAGCCATGTATCCCAAATCTCTGACAAGTTCTAATACCCTTGATAAGTGTAAGCAGGGGTTTGGGAGATGAACCATTTACAGGTTACCTGTGTCCATTAGAGACATAGGTGCCAAACCAGGGATGAATTTCCAGTTTCCCATCCAAGTGGTTTAAGGAGGAACTCTGCTTCACATGGATGGTGAACCTGTTCCATAGATGTGGTAGTCTCTGGCATATATACCTATCTCACCAGCAGGACCTATTTATATCACAGGCAAGATTTAAGTGTTTAGAAAGGGTAATTCTGGTACTGTCTGTTTTGTGGATATGCAGGAGGTCCATCAGAGTGGGGTCTGACAATGCCCTGTATGACAGGCATAGATCTCCCCTCAAAAGCCTGTAGGAGACAGAATACAGGGATAGGTCTTGAGACGGTCTGCATAGGACATGTTACTTATGCCCTGTATTCTTTTAGTGAGGAGCCTCTGTGGACGTTCCAGTTGTTGGATATGCCTGGTTAGTTACATACCAAAGGGGGCATTGTACTCAGTGATAGGTCTGATGGATTTAGATGCCATACCTTTGTTTATAAATTACGCAGTATAGAATGATTTCCTCACCACTGTAGACGCATGATGGTCAAAGGCTAGATTATTATGTATGTGTGCCCCTACATCCCTGACTACTGGGTCAACTCTAAGAGGTGTGTTGTCAGTATGATAGTTACCAGGGATGGATGACTTCCCAAAGGATAATATTATGCATTTCTTGTCATTTAGTTTACTTTTCTACAAAACACTGTACTGTGACATTGCTAAATTTTTCCTTCCATTAAAACATTTTCTAAAGAAAGATAGGAGCTCACCTTATTTATTCCTGCTAAAATTACATAAAAAAAACTTCTGCCTGCCTAACAGTTTGAAATGTGTGATGAATCTGTATTAGTCCCTGTCAGCTTCATAAAAAGCACTGTTCCTTTATATTATAGTGTTTTTTTGTCTTTCGGCTTTTCCTGGTTAGGGGTCGCCACAGCAGAACTCCGGTCCGCTAATGACTGGCAGCAGAGTTTTACGTGCTGGCTTGCCAGGCCTAACGCACAACCTTCAACAAAGGAATGCCCATTCACGCATGTCACCACACAGAAGATGCTCTAACTGAGAGTCGAATGGGCAACGTCTAACTGTGAGGCGACAATGCTACCGCAGCACCACCACCGCAGTACCTTTATATTTGAACAATGACTCTCTACATCATCTATTTTCTAACACCCTCCTTGCCATAGTAAGTATCACAGTCATAACAAACTATTAAGATATAACTGACCTCAACCTCACCAACAGTTCTCATATCTTCCTGTGAGATTCCCAGGTATTCCCAAGCAAACTGAGAGCTATAATCCCTCCAGTGTGTTGTAAGTGTGCCGTGGAGTATACTGCTGTTTTGATGTGCCTGATACACCTGCCATGGGAATCATCCAGGGTCATTCTTACTAGGTGTTCAAACCACTTCAAATGGCACCTAGCATAGAAACCTTTAGACAAAGGCCAACTAGGCAGACACCTGGGGCACTGCTCTAGCAGGGGTGCTTTTCCAATATTTATTTGTTTGTTTGTTTTTGTAGTAAAGACATGTGTGTTTAATGAATGCAGGAAAAACTGAAGAGTAAGACAAACTGTGAGAAAAAGGAAGAAAAAAGTAATCTGGACGATGTAGGTAGCCCAGGATGGGGGAACCAGGTGGTGTGGGGGACGCTGTGGAGCCCTTTTGCCTAGCAGCCTAGGGCACCAGTTGATAATAGGCCATGCCTGGCTCCTAGCAACATGAAACAGCAGTGGCTGTCCTCCAAAATCCTGTCAAACTGCCAAAATACTCACTCTGTCCTGAAGAGTGAATTTGGGGTTATCCTGTTCATGAGTACCTTGCATCTAGCTTCATGCAGGTATGGGCATGGCAATGTCGTTTGACAGTTCATATTCAGTTGATGTGATATGTAAATTAGGTGTGAATGAGTAATGTCATGAATACATTGTCATTTAATTGACAAGTATGCAAATGACCTTTGTGAGCTGGTGCAGGTCATCATGTTGATGTCTTCACCGGCCATATGAATATTCATTGGGTATTACTTGAGGAGGCAGTACAGTTACTTACTGTATTTTGTTTTTTTTTTTTTTACATTTTTGCAGGGCAGGCTGCGCCTCCTGTGCCCCCACACCCCCTGCAAATTAAATATACCAACTCTGAGATCACACTTCATTGCTGAAAAATGTAACACTGGTGCTGTGGAAATAGAGCTTATTGAATCATGGGTCAACTTAATGCAATGACACATTACACACAGAGCTATCTGAGGAGGAGCACCTGATATGTGATATATAGCAATAAGTAGCCTGTTTTTTTTGCTTATTTGTAGTAGTTATTGCTTATTCTAGATATTTATAGCAATTTTATTGTATACTGCATACTTGTTCTGTATTTTATAGCTATTGGCTCACTGATGGTTTTCTGCTGTGATAAACATTTCTGTAGTGTGTTCTGCCTAAAATAGTTTAGGTAGTAGCTGTAATATTCTTCATATTCCTGATTGTGTTGTGGGCCTAATTGTTTGTTAGAAGCTGTTTTCTGAGCTCATTGTCCAGGCCACCTTCGTTAGCAAAGACCATTCCCACTTCAGTGGGAGTTTAGTGTTTATGGTCATTGTCTAGTTGGGTTGCCAGGTCTACAGCTTGGAGAAAGCACCTCATTGGTTCCTTTGAGCTTTTTTTAAAGTTGTTTCAGGTTTCACCTTTCTGTTACTTAAGAAGTTAACTTAGTGTTTCAGCAATTACACACAGAGCTTTCTAAGAAGGAGCACCTGATCTGTGATATATAGCAATAAGTAGCCTGTTTGTTTGCCTCTTTGTAGTAGTTATTGCTTATTCTAGATATTTATAGCAGTTTTATTGTATACTGCATACTTGTACTGTATTTCATAGCTATTGGCTCACTGCTGGTTTTCTGCTGTGATAAACATTTCTGTAGTGTTTTCTGCCTAAAATAGCTTTCCACCCTCCCTCCCTTCTGGCATCTTGTCTTTATACCTGCTGGCCTTGCAGTTGCCCGCCCCTAATCTTGGACACTCCTCCCAGTCTAGTGTCATTGGCTCATTCTACCTAATACAGAGAGAACATCTGAGAAGTCCAACCCACTTAGTTCCATTCCTTCTGTTCCTCCTTTCTCCCTTTCTTAAGAAAAAAAAACATTTGTCTGAATCTCCTTGTGTTCTGACTGTGCTTCTCAAACAGTTTGGAAATATAGAATATATTTTAGTGCATTTATTAAAACTGTATTTGCCTTAATATTGCTACAACTCAAGTGCTCTAGGTTGCACTATATCTGAATTGTTTTAGTGTGTTTTAGCTGCTTTTCTGTATATATAGACTTTTCTGTATATGTAGACTAGCTACTTATTCTACTGTGCTGCTGCCTCTTAAATCGCTTTTCAGTTGTGCACTTGCCTTGCTTCATTTGCTAATTTTTTAGAGTTTTAATTGCATTTGCTGTTTACGGCTGCACACTCAAGTGCATTAGCCTTTTCTGTGTTTATTTACTGTATTATTGCATTGTTTAGCCTGTTTTAACAAAAAAATACTATTTTGTTTGCTAGTTTCTCACCTTTCTTAGCTAGTATAGTCCAGATCCCAGGCTTTACTGGTTTCAGAACTTTATTTTCTGTGTTCAGAGCTATCCAGACCTTGCTGTGGTAGAGGGAAGCCCTACTGCTTACCAATGGGAGTGGTGAGAATTGTACTGCTATCTAACACTAGAGGAGTGGTTTCCAACTCTGAAATTGTAATTTTATTAGCCATTTTGGGCTGATTTCTATCCCTTTCAACTTTCTGGCTTAAAAGCGTGTGTGTTTGCACATTTTTCACATCGTGTAGCCACGGGGCTATGGTTAAACTATTCCAGGTGTCAGAAAGTCTGCCCTTCAAATTTTCCCTTAGAACTAGCTGGTTTCTCAGTAGTAGCACTAAAATCTGAACCCCCTGTGACTAGCAGTTGCTCTAGAACCTGCTGGAAAGCACTAGGAAGCCTTAAACTGATACAAACACTCAACTCTTCTTGTTAATAAGGAGAAATTAATTGTAGGCACTAAACAGCCTATAATTGCAAAGTACCTTGCAAAGGTAAGGGAAAACAGCTCTTGTACTTTACAAAAAAAGCACCTAAACAGGCATGTCCAAGGGTCAGCTTCTGGTGATTTCTCCTGTCTACCTGGTGAATCTGGGCATACTGGGGCAATGCAGCAACTGCCTCATGTACATAGACAACCCTCTCCTCCTATCACCCAACACTACAACCTGTGAGAGATGCACTTACATAGCCAAACTGGAAGCAAAGCTCTCGCCAGCCAAGATTGTGCTAGACAGTCAAGAGGAGAAGGTTAACACCTGTACTACACCTCAAGCAACACATAGCCCTTCAAAACCCACACCATCAACACCCACACATAGCAGCACTAAACCCACATATGTGGAGGCCCTTAACATTAACCTGCCCAAGCAACAAGAACCTCCAAAGCTGAAATGCAAACAAACACCAGTCACAACCAAAGTGACACATAGCTCACAACACCAGTGTGCCACCCAACAACAGCCCCTAAGGCAAGACAACGTACCCAACACTTTAGTCATAGGTGACTCTATAGTCAGGTACACTGATGTCCCACTCACCAGGCTGAACAAGGAGAAAATTACAGTCAGTTGCCTGTCGGGTGCCAGGATCTGCCACATAACACATGCACTCAAGTCACTCCACAACAAATACAAATACAACTCTGTCATTGTCCATGTTGGAGTGAATGACTTGAGACATACCTCCCTGGACTACATGAAAAGAGACATGGAAGTGCTCTTGGATCATGTGGCCCAGGCAGGTATGACCCTAGCCCTGAGTAGCATCCTGTCTTCACCCAGAATGATACCACAGTATAAGGACAAAATGATTGACTTCAACAATTGGCTAAGCTTCTTCTGCCATTCAAAGGGGATCCAGTATCTGTCTGCCTGGGATGACATGATCGACAAACCATGATGCTTTGCCAGAGATGGTCTGTACCTGTCACCCCTGGGATTCAGGTTACTGGCTAAAGCTCTTGCCACCCCTATAGTGCCTTTTTTAGGCAAAGTTCAAAAGACAAAATCACCACCGTAACAGATACAAGCATGCAAAATCTGAAGATAATGCTACTCAATACTAGAAGTCTAAACCTCAAAATGCACTCTCTCGAGGCACTCCTAACAATGGAGAACATCGATATCTGTGCAGTAACTGAGACCTGGTTCAAGGCTCCAGAGAGCACCCTTGCAATACTAGGCTACAACTCTTACCCCACTTTTTGGCCACCAAACCAAGACCGAAACACTAAAGGTGGAGGAGTGTCCATATTCACCAATGATATTCACACATCCACACTAGTTGCCCAACACAGTGCATCTGAAATTCTCCAGGTGCAACTAACACTAGGTAAGACTGCAATCCAAATTGTAGCTTGCTACAGATCCCCCACCTTTCTAAACTTACTGGAAAATATTAAGATACAGCCAAACACCCTAATACTGGGTGATTTCAACTACCCTGCCATTAACTGGGAAAACTACTCGGGTACCAACACATTTTCCCAATGGTTCTTGGAATTCATAAATTACAATGCCCTGGATCAACTAATCCATTGCCCCACCAGAGGCTCCAATATCCTAGACCTGGTCATTATCAACATGGGAGATAGATGCTCCACACCAGTGGTCACCCCCTCATTGGTCAGGTCTGACCATAAGCAAATCACCCTTGACATCCACATCCCACCCCCCCCACCCCCCAGTAAGGAAACCTCCATAAAAAAAACTTCTCCAAAGCCAACTTCATGCTACTCAAGTCAGAAGTGACAAACGTCATGACACCCATGCAGATGGGAGCTGAAAGTTCGACTGCTGAATCCTATACTAAGGCACTGTATGAGCACATACACTCATGCATGAATCGTGCCATCCCAAATAGAACCAAGATGCTCTCCTCCAAAAAACGGAAACCAATCTGGTGGTCCCCTGCCATAAACAAACTATACAACAGAAGGAAGAAACTGTTGCAGAAAAGAGGAAAATCCCAGGATGCAAAAAAAAACTCCATTACCAGCCTCAATAAGAAGCTGAGATCCCTCATAAAATCCTCCAAAGCTAGCTATGAAAATAAAATTGCCAAAGATTCCAAAGACAACCACAAGGCATTCTATAGTTATATCAAGAATCTAAATGGCAATGCTCAGATCTGCTCTGAGTTACAAGAGAATGGCATTAAATATACTAATCCCATGGATATTGCCAATATCCTGGCAGATTGATTTAGTGCCAGATTGACCCCCCTCTCACCCCCTAAAGAGCCCATCTCAATACCAAAAGATTGCCAAATTCCAGTAATCATGGCCACACAGGTAGAAACCATACTCTCCAAAGCTAAGAATACAGCATCCATGGGACCACATGACATCCCAGGCTGTGTACTACATGAACTACAAAATGAACTGGTACCTCACCTAAGTGTCATCTTTAATCATAGCCTCACCTCAGGCTTCGTGCCCACTGAGTGGTGCACAGTTACAGTTATCCCACTCCACAAGGGGGGATCCATCCTGGATCCCGGGAACTACCGTCCCATCAGTCTGAAGAGCCTGATCTGCATGGGCATGGAATGCATTATCATGGAACTTATAAACAAAGACATTGGCAACCTTCAAGCACTGGATCCCACCAAGTTTGGGTTCATGAAGGGTCGATCTTGTCTCCTGAACCTGATTGACTTCTTCAAATCAGTCTCCAGAGCTGTGGATGAGGGTAATGCAGTCCACACAGCCTATATGGACCTCACTAAGGCCTTCGACACCATCCCCCACTCTGGAATCATAGATAAACTTACTAAGCTGGGTTGCCAACTGGTGTACTGACAGAACCCAGACCTTAAAAGTAGCTGACTCCAAATCCAGCTCCAGACAAGTGACAAGTGGGGTACCTCAGGGTTCAGTCCTGGGATCGCTCTTGTTTGGCATCTACTTCTCTGAAGTACAGGCCAACACTGAGGGACTCTGGCTAACAAAGTTAGCAGATGACTGCAAACTGGGAGCCATTACTGAATCCCCAAATGATGTGGATATTCTACAAAAGGGCCTTACAGAAACAGATGCTTGGTGCCAGAGCCATGGGCTCAAGCTTAATGCCAAGAAATGTAATTTATCCCCTTTGGGAAAAAACATGTACCCATGAATTACCACATAGGTGGCAGTGCACTAAACACCGAATGTGTGATGAGAGACTTAGGGACACAGGTGGACAGTGGTCTCACCTTCAATAACCACATTGCCACAACAGTCAGGAAATCCTTCTATGTGGCACACCTCATCACTAAGGGCTTTTCATCTAGAAAAAATTAGGTAATTGTCCCATGTACTCATCCCTCATTAGACTCATTATAGAGTACAATGCCCAGTTTGGTATGTACCTCACAAGACATCTGCAACAGCTGGAAAGGCTGCAGAAATACCTCACTAAAAGAATCACAGGCCTAAAGCAGATGCCCTATGCTGACCGTCTAAAAAAAACACTAGCTATACTCTGTGGCATATCGTCTACTCAGAGGCAATCTCTGCTTAACATACAAGGCCATGTCAAACCCTAAGCTGTTGGACATGCTGCACTTAAAGAAATCCCAATCCCTCAGAGCCACATGCTCCAGGGATCTAAACCTTGTCATCACAATGAATAAAACATGCTGGAGGGGTACGTTCCTGACCCAGAGACTCCCCATACTCTGGAATAGACTGTCCATACATGTCAACAGAGCACCTCTTTGGCCCTCTTCAAAAGGAACCTTGACGATTGGATGGGAGATAGGAAATTCACCCCAGGGATCATGTCAGTTGTCCTGCTAGACATGGGTCCAGGGAAGTAGGTATTGTGGGAAGAAATATCCAGGGAATTGTTATGGCTAGGCTTGTATAGGCCCTAGGGCCAATAGCCTAGTACCAACCTATGAACCTATGAACTATGAATATACATTAGCACGTGTAAATATTCAGTGATGTGCAGGGGCATTGTGAGATGGGCAGGATTAAGGTGAGCTTTGCTACTGCGCACCCTATGAGGTACATATGTACATGATCGCCGAATTTGGCTATGCTGAGGAGAACCTTTTTTTTAATAAACAAGTTTTATTGAAGTTATACAAAAAGGATACTTACTGATATGCAAACAACTAGTAATGATACATAATCTTATTTTCAAACCAGAAAAATGTTCAACACTATGAAATATTCATTACTGCCTACACATAACTCTACCATTGCTGACACATCATTATTGCTCCCAAGGAAGTCAAACATCAATGCGTGTGATCCCTTGTACTCCTCCCAAGTCTCTAAATTATGAAACTCCATTCCTCCTTCACTGAGACAAACTAGCAACCTAAAATCATTTAGGCTTCATAAAAAAAACACCTTAAAAGACTCCTGTCTTTGTTTTTGCTGTACCCCTGACTAAACCCCACAACCATATTCCATATTAAGCCATTTCACACTCCAAAATGAATATTTGAGCTACTGTTACCATTAACTGTGTCTATTAACACTTGGTTTATAGGATAAAACCTGTTAGCTGTTGTATTTCATATTTTGTGTACTGAATTTCTTTTTTGTATTTCATACCGATCTGCGTTTTTAAATGTTTTTTTTTTCCCTTTTTACTATATACTTAGTTTTACATGTGTAAATGCTGTATAGATTTTTTCTCTGTGGATCTTATCTGCTAAGGCCTCCACAGAAAAGAGATAAGCACCCAATTGGACTTTCCTGGGCAACAAAAGTAAGTAAATAAATAAACATATAGCACTTGTGTTACTGAGGCAGCTGTTCCTTTCATGCGTACCTCATTTTGAGTGTTAATGATTGCGTGTTCCATATTGTTTCACATTGAAAGGATTTGCCACAAATTTATTGTAAAAAATTGTAGCAAATATCCTTGGTAACTAATATGGAATAATACTGAATCATATTCTTCTTCTTCTTTCAGCTTTTTGCTGTGAGGCGGCAATGCTAACCTAATAATACTGAATCATGTTAATTTATCAAAATAACTTTTAAGCAGGAACGAATCTTAGATCTGCAATTTGTATCCCTAATTCTATCCTTACAGACTCTACCTCAAAAGTTTTAAACAATAGTTGAGGATATATTGCTTCTCATATAATTTGCGGTTATCTGGCAAATCATGGAGGACTGAAGTCGTTAAATAACGAGGAGATTTGAGTTTCAGACTTCCTAACATTCAGAACATGCATGATATTCTGGCACATTGTAAGTTTATAAGAGCAATATTTAAAATCTGGCTCTATTTTGGGCCTTTGTCGCGGCATTATTTTGACTTTGTCCAGATTTCTTGCACTAAGAGGTTGAGGTATGCTGAGAATCATGCTCAGACTCAATTACTTGCGGTAATGTACACGTGTATATATTGTGCCATTTTTACACATCTACTGTTCTTACAAAGTTATTTGTTCACTGCCTCTGTCATGAAAGTACTCTCTCTGTTTTATTGTTTTTATCATACTTGTTGTATTATGTTACTAGTACGCTGGGCACAGATCATGGATAAACTGTCCACTAGTCCAGCCCATTACCTTGTGAACAAATGAAAAGTAGAAACCAGCGTATCGGACTACCTTGAGGGAGAACATGCTCCGCACAGAAGGCACCCCCAGCCGAGAATCGAAAAGGAGAACATCTTGTTGTGAAGCGGCAACGTTATCCGCTGCAACGGAAGTCACTTTGCAATAACAGTGGTCAGTAAAGAAAGCAATACTGAGTTGTAAACTAGCACAAATTTCACATTAAATGTGTCACTGACCACCAAGATGTTTGTGCATGTTATAGCTTCAGCACCTCTTCTCTACAAACATTAGCTCGGTCGGTGTCTCACTCCAAATACTATACTATAAGCATGCAGCTCAGAAAGTCACGTAATTTTCACGAAGAAAAATGCAGAATTCATGGAGAAATAGTTATTAGACAATGTCAGGACGTTATTGTGTTATGTTTGATTATGTTCATCATGCGATATGAAGACATTTGGAGGATGTATACAATGGCCATGCCTTCGTTTTTCAAACGTAACCAAAAACAGCTCCTTTCCTCGAGAATCGCACATCAATGGCAGTTTTCTGATTATGTCTCAGTGATAGGGTGACACCTACTTGTTTTGACAGTTTGTCTAGTGTTTGTCTATCTTTCTATCTGCCTGTCTATGCATTGTATTCACTTATTTGCTTGACAGGAGACGTGTGTGCAGTTTCTTCACGGGCGTGCACTAAAAGCGGACAAATAGCAGACCTCACAACGTCTGAGCTTAAAAATTCTAGCAATGGTCTGTAAAACATAGCAAAGATCACTTCTTATTTTTCAGAACGTTCTTATAATAGCCCCATATAATTAACCCTTAAAGAATTTATTGCACACTCGATTTAGTTATTTTATAATGTGTGCAGCCCTGAATCGCTCTGCCTGTCTAAGACATTAATCAGTAAATATAACAGGAGCAAAACTATCTGAGTACCAAATATATATATATATATATATATATATATATATATATATAAAACAGTTGAGAGGTATACAAATGAAGCACTAGACAGCCTGGGTTCTCATCAGGGCTGTCTTGGGAAGTTTGCTCCCGTCACACAGCAATAATAACTGGAAGACAAAGAATACATATCACTGCACCTTTCACTCATACCTCTCAACTGCCCAAAGTTTCGCAGAATGTCCAGATTTTTGCCTTATATTTTTGTCCTTGCCATATAAAATTTGTGATTTTCTTGCAAATCACTGAAGATTTAAGTCACTAAATAATTACATACATTTGAGTTTCTGACTTCATATCCTCCAGAAAACGCATGTGAACACAAAACCTGTTATTCTAAAAATGTTCTAAGTTGATAAGAGAAACATTCAAAATCTGTCTCTATTTTTGGGCCTTTGTCTCACTATTATTTCAGGTTTTGTCTAGTTTTCTCATGCTAAGAGGTTGAGAGCTATAATTCACTGCTTCATACACCAGGGTGTATATATACATTCAGAAATTGGGTATCTTACACACTAAAATATATGCAAACACGGAAGCATGTGTAACTGTCAAAGCCTCCAATGAGCTAGCGCTTTAACAGACTTCCTTACGGCCACTGATGGTATATAATGGTAAATATGTGTACACCACACATGCACAAGCACGCACACACCTGCACGCAACACGCACGCACACTTGTGCGCACGCACTCACAATGTCTGAGCAGGAGGAACTCAAGGACTTCATCACTCTTAGCTGTTCCTAATTTTCTGTTCTTGATTCTGCCTAGAAATTCCGTTCTGCCCTACATCAGATTTCTTTTTTTTTTTTTTTTTTTTGTTAAGAACAGTGAAGTTTACAGTCTGGCATTGTAATTATAAACTGCTTTTTTTTTCAAAAAGTGGTTGTTAACATGAATCTTTTAGATATATTAACTTGGGTTCATAGGTAAGTACTTGGCTACTAGCTATTTATCCCTGGTTAATTTCCCTTCAAGTTGCCAACCCCCTAACCACCGCAGGCAAAAGCTGACCTTGTTACTGATGATGTTTGTTTTGCTCCTCTTTCTTTGTTATTCATATGTTTGTATAAAGAAGTTAAGAGCTTCAGGACACATAAAAAATCAATCTTTTTCCATAGTTTAATTAGTAGACAGTGGTCTAACTCCAAATACGTGCCAGGGGTCCCTGCATTCTGGTCCTAGCAGTCCGGTATTAACAGTATCACAACAGCTATGTTATGGCACTGAACATGGTCTGACAACACCTACACTGTACAATATGCAATGGCTACACGTTTAGGAAATCTAAAGTCTATAAGTCTTCGGACAGGAACAAATGATACCGCACAACGCACTGCATCTAGGTCAGTCACAAAAAAAAAAAATAAAAAGTTAGCACCTCAGCTTCAAATTAAAATTAAGGCAGTGAGGTAGTTATTTTTGACACACATTCCTTAGCCCATTTCTCCAGTTCTCCTCAAAACTCAAAAATGTAAATAAAGTAAATGACCGAACTCTACATACTGTGAAAATAAATGCCTAGTGTAAAATTTACCAAAGTCCATATACTATAAAATAATACCTAACATAACAATTACATCTTTTGGCCCTCTGTGTTTGTAAAAATATTGTTGTTGTTATTATTATTATTACTAAACACTCCACAACAGCTAATTAACATGATGCCACAGTAAACAAACTGACTGCACTGGCCTTTCCCATCTCTAAAATGTATTACACTCTACAGTCAGTAAAAGGCAAACACTACAGCCTCCTTAGCTACACTGAAACATGCTGTTGCCATAAACATGGGTCAGATTTACAAATATTGATGCATAAGCAGTAATCCTACAGAAATACGGGAGGCAAAGTGTTATATGTGTCCCTTATTTTACTAGAAAACACAAAGACATGGGGACACAGCTGTGATGCAATACCTTTAATTGGACCAACATAAGTTTTGCAGTTACTCAAGCTTTCAGGTTAGCAGGAGCCCTTTCTCAGGAGTTGTGCCTGTGATGTTCCAGTAAAAGGCATTGCATCACATATGTGCTCCAGTGTCTGAATGTTTTCTGTTACTGGACCAACAGGACATTTCTTGTTTTCTTTCAGTGGAAAAAAACTTTAATACATAAACTGAATTTATCACCTACAAAAATGCCACACTCAGTGTCTCACTACCACAAATGTGAAAGTTCAGACACAGTAAAACAACAAAAATGTTCATTAACAATGCACTTATATACAAAAAGTGAAATAAGTAAATAACTGCATTACATAATAACAATAAATCACAGAAGCCTGTGGCCAAGGTTGTATTTACCTACCCAGCTAAAGTTTCTATTTGGGATTTTTCATGTTATTAAACTATGATGGCTATTGATAAATCAGTCTAATGTGGTTTGTAACATCTGGGAGGTCAAAATAGTAATGCACCTCCTGAGTTCGCCTCTGTCAGTATACACAACACAATGGGCCTTACTATACATTCTATACTGTTTTAGGAAAACTGCTGTTGAGTGAGTGAGTGAGTACTGTAAGCAGTTACATTATGAAAGTAATATTCATATAAATCTATTTCAGTGGCGGGAACTTAGCAATAGCATTCTTTTAAGAAGTAGAAAACCAACCCCGGGATTCATGAAGCTCGGCACAAGGCCGGCATTAGGCTTGCACTGACCATGCGGCGTGAAGATGGCGTAGTAGCGCCAAATGCATATTAATTAAGGCGAGCTGCCGTCACAGCCACATGCATAGGAAAGGAGCGTGAGTGCATAGGGCATGTCGAAGTGCCGCACGGAGGCGTGGAAATGTCAGCTGTCGACATGCATCCTAAAATGCTTGCATATAACAATTTGCAAGCAATAGTAATCACATCTGTCAGTGTCCATGGATACTGAAACGTATGCAAAGCATGCAAGACAGTTCCTGCGAGCACAAAATGAAGAAGCAAACACAAATGCACGGTAGGGAATAATGGGTCCCTATCCCACGAACAAATGACATTGAAAACCATGTGCTCATAGTCCAATGCAGTGTAGATAGTTATACCAAGTGGAAGTGAAATGCATCATATGTTAGCGCGCCGCCAATAGGTACGTCCAGCCCAATGGTCAGGGTCACCAGCTGACCCATATTGTGAGGGAGGGTACACAGCTGGGCAGATGTGTCCATAACAAAAAACACAATAAATGTACATATCTAGCAACTGTATGACCGAATTATATCCCACAATGCATGTAATAGTCACATACAATAGGTATGTCCATATTTCACATACCAAATGTGACAGGAAATAGAATAAGCATGTAAACGAAACAGAAGGAGCATATAAATTGCTACAACAATAAGGCAACATGTAGGCTGAAAGGAACAGTATTATCTGTACCATTGACTGTGGGTACATGTTGTCCAGTACAGTCGGATATGTGTCCGGAATATATCCCATCCTGGACATAGGAAAAGGTGGCATCCTATCAATGATTAGAACAGTCAGCCAAAATCCGCACATCAGTGGTCCAACTCGAACTTGTCAGGATGTGTCACCGTTGAATGGGTATTACCCGGGTATACCAACCATGTCATGAAAGTTAAGTATAGGCGTGTACCTATGTGCGGGAGGTATAGCATGTGGAAAGTCAAACATGGCAGGGTAGTCCACAAAACCATACAGGTACCTGACATATATGGTATGCAATGTGTTACCTTGACCATGTCATGGGCCATCAACCAAAGCAGTGATGATGGAGTGTCAGGAATATGTGTGTGGGGGGGATGGGTAATGGTATAATCCTCCAAGGCGACACTGAGTCGTATGCAGAATAGGTGAACCAGAGGTGTATGAGGGAGCACTGGGTGAAGCAGAAAGAAACACAAAAACATGTATACACATCTGCAATACAACCAGACAGGCCATGCTGTAGAACACAATCCCACAAACATATGAATATTAAAATGTGCGATACAAATGTATAGACATGTCACCGGCACATACCCACAGATTGGTCCTGATGGAACTGGCCATATCAAATGCAACACACCTGGATGCATAATGGACTACCCAGCATCCCCTCCACAGCACACAACCCACTCCCATACCTGAACGTCCACCAAATCCAGCCATACTTGGCCTACTGGTTTGATGCAGCCACATCTACACATAGTGACCACTACGCATATGTAGTAGGTAGTGTCACCCTAGGCAGTTTCAGGATTGCAAACTATGTATCCCTTGCATGTAAAACCCCCAGCACATTTTCGTAATGCCAGAAGAATGGTCGGTATTTGTCTTGTTTTGGTCTTGTTCAATTTTTGGGATATCTCTCATGGGATAAGTAACCTGTGTAAACATTAGAATGGGTATGAAGACACAAAGTCCAGTCCTGTAGATATCTGGACACAAGTTGGAATGTGCAGTAGTGGTGCACAAGACTGTCCAGCCCTAGATGGTCATGCAGAACCTACTACCCAGGATCAAACACCTGCCCATGACACACATGTCCCGACACGAATAAGCGAGAGAATATATTGCACACATTCGCATAGTGGCACATGGTATAAAGGTAATGAAGGCACTGACGTAAACAGGATACCCCCTGATCCACTGTGTGAGGGACAATTAATGTGTGTGTAGGCGTGACCTGACCAACAATGATACAATGCCAAATGTCCTGTGATTGTAGGAAATAACTATGTACCATACTGCATGTAACAGTTGCCTAAAGCGGTCACGTCAGGATAGAATAAATGTATTCGTAGAAGAAACAGGCAAACAACAAAAGTGCCAAAGGTATAAGGCTCACAGCTAGGAAACAAATGAATGTTCTAAACCTGCACTGACTGTGGCTATGTGTTGGCCCAAACAATCTGGTGTCCACAGTAGGGTTACCATCTGTCCCGCTTTGCGAGGGACAGTCCCTCTTTGGACAGTTGTGTCCTGACAAAATACATTACAAATGGCAAATGTCCTGGGATTGTAGGACATAATTATGTCCCATATGTTATGTAATAGTTGCAGAAAATAATTATTTCAGTATCTAAAATACCTAAATGTTACAAGAAACAGAATAAGCAACTAAACTGCTACAACAATAGGCTTTTATGTAGGCAAATAAGAAAGTTCTATCCTTTGTACTGACCGTGGGAATGTGTCGGCTTGTAAAATCTGATGTGTGTTCCGAAAATGTCCTATCTTGGCCATTTGAAAAGGTGGCAACCCTAGTCCCCAGAATACATCCCAACCTGTACATATGACAATGTCAACGCTACCAATGGTCAGAGCATTCACACAATAACTGGCCAGCCTCTTAACCACTCACAAAGCCAGTGACCTTTGGGGGGAAAGGTGTTGAATGAGAATGACTACTTGCAACAATAAAGAGTAATAGATGCATTTAACTGCGGAGAATTAGTAGCATTACAAATCTGTCAACACGTTCCAAGTCAATAGTACTAATATGGTAGAAGTGTCCATGATTGTCCCTTAGTTGTCATAGCCTTGTCCCTGTAAAAATGAGTCCCCAAGTATCACAGAGGTCCGTACACATAAGTACACCAACCAACTGTCACATCTGTTGACAGGACTATTGCATACCTGTAGTGAATTTGTAACAGATGTCCGGAATAATTTCATTTTATCTAGAAATGAATGAAATAGTCAAATGGGAAGGGAAACATGTAGAAACCATCCCCCAACCTGCATTATGTGGTGGAACCACTCCTCACCCTAAATTATGTAGCGCCGACCCAATAAACACAAGTAGAATGTTAAAATCTGGACTAACTCTGTCCATGTGTTATGTCTGATCTTTGAACACCGCCAGAGCAGTTCTAGTCACCAGCCAGCTGAGCCTAAACCCGGACCAGCACATGAACACCCTGACAATCAAACACACGTATGTGTGAGGACTATAAGTGTAGGCGTTCTGAATATCCTTGGAGTGAGTAGACTTGCAGCATGGGTCCAGAGCAGTAGGAAACAGGGAATGTCCTAATTGTAGTACTGTGGTTTTCCCAGCAGGAGAATGGATGCCTGCTGTGTAAGGGAAGCAGTGAGGCATATGTCAGAGTAGCTATGAACCATGGGTATACATATAAATGAGCCAGAACACCAATAGTGTAGTGGTTACAGCATCCGCCCAACGTAAAGGCATTCCTGGTTCAAGTACGACTATAGCACATATTAATTGTGTAATGAATGCCTCTGTGCTGTAAAGCCAACATTTATACATGTAAAGGTGACCGCGTTCACATGGGTCCGTTAACTGGATTCCATCAAAGTGGTACTTTCATAAGGAATAAGGCACATGTAATCCCAAAGAAGTGCCTGTAAACATATGTAACTCAGAATAAGTAGATGCAAGTGCGCCTGCGTGGGTGTATGCAATTATTAGCATAGCAAATGTATGTTGTCTTGTACAGCTGTAACTTTTATATATATAGATAGATAGATGTGTGTATAGATAAATATCCACAGACATAACAGAAATATGCAATTATATATCTACATATTTATCTATATATACATATATATATATATATATATATATATATATATATATATATATATATATATCTATATACAGATATATATATATATATATATATATATATATATATATATATATATACATACATATATATATATATATATATATATATATATATATATATATATATATATAAGGAATGCTGAAAGATGAAAGCAAGCATAAGGGTTTCGATGGGAATCCAGAGCAAGTAAGGAATTATGAAGTGCTCGCAGCGTATGCCACATAAAGCTGCACTAGTGTGAGTAGAGCACCGCTCTTCACACCAGAGGCAGGGTTATACCAGTGGCCATAACATCGTTGAAGTGCTATGTCAACATTGTAAACAGACAGAATGTAGTACATGTTGCGACCACCTACACTTGTAACCCGCAAATCATTCGTAATCCATAACACCAGGAAAGGCACGTATGTGCAAATATGAATGGATGGTGAGCCTGTGAATACACGAGGTGGTACAAAATGTGTGTAGGTCCCCAACACTCATGACAGGGCAATGTGTAAAGGTGTGTCATGGCTGCAATATCAGGTGTATAATGGCTGTTATGTGTGGAAACTCAACATGGGTGTGCAGGAGAAACTATGGATATGGGATTATGGACACAGCAGTGCTAGGGTATGTTGCGCCGGGTGCAATGGATCGGCCTGTGGAGGTCAGCTAGTACGTAGGTGCAATTCCCAGATAGAGCATCGTTTGCATGGAGACATGCGTGAATGGGCGTATTGTTGTCGGACGTTGTGCGTCAGGGCTGGCAGCCCGGCACGTAAAACCTATACGCCACCCATGAGCGGAACTGAGTTCTGCTGTGACAACCCCAAACCGGGAAAAGCAGAAAGACAGAACTACATGAAGACAACAATATGTTGACGTACAGTCACAGTTAGACAAACACACATCCTAACAACAGTAACAATATGAATGTACACAGAAACAAACACAGTAGCAGGAATAATAGGCTACGCATACGAGTAATAGGTCGAATGACACTGTATCACATCCCAGTTAGCAGCGGCACCCCAGACATGAAAAACATGTGACATCTGTCTGCTGTATAGCGTGCAATATACTGAGCACAAGTTCACCGGAGTGAAGTGTTGGTGTCATAATGACTAAGGCAATAGTATGCTGTTGAAGCAGAGATAAAACCCAATATGCATGTGTAAGTGTCCATGTCTGGGAAATGTATAGGTTAACAGACACACAGATGTATATATAGATAAAAACGTATATATACATATATCTATATTAATTTACATACACATATATATTCATACGGATATATATATATATATATATATATATATATATATATATACACACACACACACACACACACACACACACACACACACACACACACACACACACACACACAAGGATATACTACGGATATATATAGATAGATGTATATACACAAGCAACAGGTACTAATATATACACATACACACAAAACAAAATATATATGTCAGTGTAGATATACACATGTACATAAATGGGTTACTTCACAGCAACTAGGGGTAACATATTTACAGCCCAGGCATATGTGACTGGGAGGTCCAATAAATAAACGTTGTACCCCCCACATCGCCCAGCTAGGCCGGACAGACATACAGACAGGCAATACAGATCAATACACTGCCGCTGTCTAAAACACCGGTAGGAAAGTACCAGTGGGAGAGTTCTGCAAGGTCTACACTTTAAACATGGATAACGGTGTCCCTTGCGGGACCCCAAAAATTCAGGGTACGTGTGAATCTGCTGACATTAATACGAGCAGGATGTAGCTGTACATGGAACAGTAGGTTGTGCAAGTGTGATAATACATAGGTTGACAAAACATACGACATGTGTCCCAAGACGGGGTGAGTGGGCAATGTGTAGGGGTGTACTCATACACCTGCTGCGCTCGCAGTAAGTATTTGTCATGACTGCTGTAGAGGGGTGCCAGGTAGGTGGACCATGGGTATGCAATAATGGGCTTAAGTGTGCAGGTGCTGGTTGGCAGAGATGTAGTAGGCCCGACCAGTGGAAGTCATTAATATTCCTATGTGGGCATAGCATACGCCTACACCTCCCAAACCTGAAGAGCACATCTACCGGATAGTCTGTAAACCATCGGGGCAATACATAGAGACAAAATCAGTGATGTGTACCTGATTAGCATGGACGTCCATAGTTATGTATCAGAATGTAACAAAGTCCAACTAAACACTTCCAGAACTAGTGATATTAGGTGAACAGGTGGCGGAATACAGGTAATGACAGATGACAACATGTATGAGTCATAAACAGCATGTACCTATACAAACGTGAAAGAATACATATGCTCTGCGACTGTGAATGTGTCTGGTTAATAGAACCAATCATCTAAATGTGTCCCACAGGGTGTTATGCATTGTTCCTGATACAGTGTTCATTCACACCCATTGGTATGTGAGTTCTGCTACTGACGGAAAGTGCATAACTTGCTGACCACCTTAGGTAGATGATAGCATAATAGAAGAGGTTCAACACCCGTATGCCTGCAAGGGACACACCCGTCTGGTCAGTTGTGTCCTGCAAAATGACAGTTATGGCACATGGCCTGTGAGTTTGGGAATGGAGGCTATATAGTGTGTGTAGTGGTGTCAGACATCAATGTGTTGTATCAGTAACAGCTACATGTAATAGGAAACAGTATTATCAATTATAATGCTACATGAATAACCTTAACGTATGCAAACCATGGAAGTCATCCATTTACTACTGGCTGTGGGTATGTGTTACCTTGACACATGTGATAGCTCTACATATAGGGTCTATAGGGCCGCCACCATTCTGAATGGCCAAAGTGGAACCTGCTCTGTAGAAATGCCAGATGTACCAGGGCAGAACATACCTACAGCCATGCATAGTACAGAAATATACATATCGGAACAAATCAAAGCGTAGTCTAGCAGCAGTAAAGTTGCTTATGCTACTACATATGACATATCGACGTGTCAGGTATACAAGACCTGTAACAAGCAACCAGTACAGACACGTACAACATAAGAATGTCCCCTAATCAGGACAGTTGCAATGGCTAGAGTATTTTCCATACCACTCAACCGTCCCTGAATGTCAGGTACGTCCCTGAGTTTGACTGAAAGTTTAACTCTGTCCCTCCTAAAATTAGTGGCTGTTGAAGGAAAAGTGGTGAATTACACTTACTGACTAATGACAATAAGTAAGAGTTATAAACAACTTTTACCTCAGAATATGTGTATTAAGTCATATTCTCTGATTCTGTCAATGTTTCAAGTTAATAGCACTACTTTTGTAAAAGTGTCCCTGATTTTTCTTGACCTGTCCCTGATTCTGTAGAAATGTGTGTGAGCCTGCCAAGTATGGTCAACTGTATTGCATGTGTCACATGTCCAGATAGTTAGTACTGTGTTGCTGACCCCTCCATTCTACATAGACAGGTGTCATGCTGTGTCTGCAGGGTAGCTAATGGTCATGTGGCATTGACAGTTGCTACATGTCTACATAGCGTGGGGGGACATCCAACCACAACCACAGTCCTACACAGCACTGTGGGTTGTGCACATGACTCTCACATGTGTAGGTTTGACGGGGGGCATAGCCAACAGTTGTACACATCTGCTGCTACTGTACTGGTATGCTGGGTACTCCATGTCAGTGTGTGGACCTACCTAAATTGCTGGTTGGAGGGATACCAGGGTACGTCAGTTCCCAGCTTTAATTACCAGCACAGTGGTGTTGGACATCCTAGCTTATACAACCTACATCAAACTGCCTGGCCTGCTGTCATCTGTGTGTGTCTTAGGGGGTTGGGGGTCATTCATTGGGCATATCCATAGGCCATCGTATATCATTTGTCTGTATTGGTCCTCATCTGTCCAGCTGCATGGAACATGTGTGGGCTGTACGGACACACATGATGGTCAGCCCATAATCTGCAGTGGGTTAGGACACCCTGTGTACTACAGGCTACCATTGTGACCCCCGTATGTGCTACAGAGGTCATGATGCCACTATGGATGTGTATTGTCTGCTGCCCTAACATTTGGCCACCACAGTCACTTGTATGCTCACATACATACCATAGCAATGGGTAACTACACATTCTAATACAACTGCCACTTGTTAGGTCAATAGACATACCCTAGGTGTGTTCTGGATTTGAGGACAGTGCTGGAGTGCTGCCTATGTCGGATGCACACAGTGCACCTCCTATACATGGCCGAGCACAGGTACTGTCATGTTTGGCATCCATTGTACTGTGTGCAGGTCAGAGAGGGGAAATCTGTGGATACCTACTGTGTCAGTGCATATGCCTTGTGTTGCCTCTTTGCCAAGGGCAGGTCATACTGTGCACGGGCTTTGCACTGTGCCCTGCTCAGGTAGTTCCTTCACCAAGTCACACTGTGCCTGTACAGGCCTTGGCAGTGGTGTTGGGCTGTGTGGCCCTGCCCCATGCTGTTCCTGCTGCAACTGTTACTGCAGGATAAGATTGTGTAGCATAGCAAATACCATAACAACTTGTATGCATGTAGCTTGTGAATACTGCAGAGCTCCAACGGATGTGTCCGGATACCAGAACTGTGAACTGAGCATCCCAAACACATGCACAAGTATATGTCTTGCCTGTGCATCCGCCTCAGTATGGTGTGAGTGTTCAGGTGTGTGTGCATTGCTGATGGGTGTCATCAGCCACAACACCAGTGTTTACCCAGCATCCCCCACTAGGAGACTGTAGGGGATGTCCATATTAGCATTGGTGTGCTACAGCTGTGTCAGAAGCCATATATCAGACACATCATAGCTTCCAGGGCAGGCAGCACACACATTCAATTTCATGCCCTGGCCATCGCATATGGCTTAGCTGTTGGAGGGTATGCCCCTGCAGTGACTGTAAGCCCTACCCCACTCACCGGGTGGTGCTACGATGTGTATGTGTGTGCAAGCTATTGCACCCAGTACCCCAGGGTAGTCATCCATGTGGTTGAACAGATGCATATTGCTGGTCTACTAATCACGTGTGTTGAGGACATGTATGTGCTCACTAGCATGTGTTGACATGGTGTCTGTGAACTGGTGCAATACTGTGGATACAGATGCCTGTGAGATATCCATGATATCCCCAGTTGTGCTGTGTGAGGTACCTGTGGCTAGTACACCTAGGCCAATGCATACCATGGCATCCACTGTGATGTGTTTTCCTCGTCCTGTTTGATGTGTCAGGTGTGGCAGGCACAGGTCAACAAGCTGCTGTAGGAGGTCTCTGTCCACCCCATAGTGCTCCAACATCCCCAGCCCATGTAGCCCCTGGTAAGTCACACTTTGTCTATAAAGTCTTATGTCACCCCAGTAAGGGTTGTTCGGCAGCATACACATCCTCACTGCCCCAGCCTCATGCACATGTTGGTATATGTTGCCTGCTGCAGTCCGTGTCATTTGGTTGGACTGTGTCGTGAAATGTCCCTGCAGGTATACACCGGTGGTGTGGAGTGCAGACGAAACCTGTGTGTATGCTGCTTGCTCGCATTAACGTTCTGTTCATGTGCGGGCTGGCCATGTCATCTGCTAATTGTGCTGATCAACACCTGTTTCTGCAGCCTGTACACCCTGACTACCCCACCACTGCTGTCATCCCTCCAATGTCACCAGGCAGGTATAGACACACCCCTAGCTTAGGTGTGCTAAGGCAGAAGCACTCCCGAGGCACAGTAGTGCAATGTACGTACAGTATGCCTGACCCCCCTCCCATGCTGTCAACTATATTCGAGACCTGCACCCGACTGACTACACACATACACTCCAGTGACCAGCAGCACACCCTGGTGATAAATGTGATACACTATAGTCAACCTCATCTGCATAGTATAGTCTTCTAAAGAACAGTTATATGACCCATACCGAACCTACAAATTAATAACCACTGTTCAGTGTCGCTCAGCTCCATACACAACTGGCAACAGGTGCCTTACTATCACCATATTCGATGTCCCATGGTCTTCGCAGCAACAAAATAACCTGTGTCTACACAACTACAACCCATGGCCCTGCACACTACAGACGATGTGCATAACCACCACGCCATGGCAGATATACATAGATCCCAGGTTATCACGTACAGATCATCCGGCACAAACATTCAATAGTGCTGATGTCCCCAGAAATATATGTTCACATCTATGTCCACCTCTACATCTACATATATCATATATATTATTTGTATACATATATACATGGACATATATATATATATATATATATATATATATATATATATATATATATATATATATATATACATACATACATATACATACACATATACATGTACACACATATGTAGATATGGCATTTATATCACAACAGTGGACCACATGACAGCAATGCATTAGACAGGAATGAAAAGGAAACTACATGTGCCACCTGCATCATGTAGTGTTGTTACTATCAAGGCACGTGTGTTATGTTGCGTCACATGGGTCAGACTGTATCAAGGGTAAGAGTAGGGCTGCTGACAGTTACTCACCAGACCTATTGGCGAATGTATGTGTTGACAACCCAGTGTCTTGCAGAATATGCGGGCTGTGGACACTATATGGGTCAACAACAAAACACACTGAACACATCCTGCAGCTAGCCACCCACAGATACCAACACATACGGTATAACTGCCAAACACACACACCTGCCATGCTTTGGAATAGAGCACCTACCTGTCTAGTCTACCACACTACAGCATTATGCAGTAACAGAACATGCTACCGAGTTCCAGCATCACCGCACTCCCACAAGCATACATCTAGGTGGATGACATCATCCGCAAAGGCAAAGACACTGATAGGGAATGTATGTGGAGTGAGCCATCTAAAAGCATTACTCTGTCCCCAGGCAGCTGGAAACACACACACACACACACACACACACACACACACACACACACACACACACACACACACACTTGGCAGGGCTGGGAGTCGAACATACACCTAACTACCTTATCACATAACAGCATTACACAGTTACAGAACACGCTATCAAGATTACTGGTACACAACATTCACATGAGGCATATTTCTAGGTGGATGACATCATCCACAAAGGCAAGGACGCCGATAGGGAATGTATGTGGAGTGAGACGTCTAAAAGCATTACTCTGCCCCCAGGCAGCCATAAACACACACACACACTTGGCAGGGCTGTGAGTCGAACATACACCTAATTACCTTATCACACTACAGCATTACGCAGTTACAGAATGCGCTATTGAGATTACTGGTATACAGCACTCCCAGAGGCATATTTCTAGGTGGATGACATCCTCCACAAAGGCAAAGACGCCAATAGGGAATGTATGTGGAGTGAGACGTCTAAAAGCATTACTCTGTCCCCAGGCAGCCAGAAACACACACACACACACACACACACACACACACACACACACTTGGCAGGGCTGGGAGTCGAACATACACCTAACTACCTTATCACACTACAGCATTATGCAGTTACAGAATGCGCTACTGAGATTAATGGAACACAGCACTCTCAGAGGCATACTTCTAGGTAGATGACATCATCCGCAAAGGCAAAGACACCGATAGGGAATGTATGTGGAGTGAGCCATCTAAAAGCACTACTCTGTCCCCAGGCAGCTGGAAACACACACACAGGCACACACTTGGCAGGGCTGGGAGTCAAACATACACCTAACTACCTTATGACACTACAGCATTACGCAGTTACAGAACATGCTACTGAGATTACTGGAACACAGCACTCCCAGAGGCATACTTCTAGGTGGATGACATCATCCACAAAGGCAAAGACGCCAATTGGGAATGTATAGAGAGTGAGCAGTCTAAAAGCATATTACTGTCCCAAGGTAAACGTAGACAAACACATGGCAGTGGTGTGAGCAGGACAACTGCCTATCTATGGAGCACTATTACAACACTACATAGATACGAGATGCGCCACAGACAGTACAACCTTCAAGACAGTCAACCAGTGTGTTCAATGTAGGCATCCATCCTGACATGGGGTATGGACATCTGTTGCCTGGATGACCACCATCGCTATATAGGATGTCAATGGCCATGCCCATACACAGAGGCACATCACTGACACAAGGTGTCACTGGGCATGCTCACACAGTATCACATGTCCGTTTGGAATGTACTGTGTGTCCATCTACACAACGGCATACTGGGCATGCTCACACACTTAGTAGAAGCGAAGGGCTATCTTGCATGCACACGGATTCTAAACACGGAAGGGCACAGTTTGGAATGTACTGTGTGTCCATCTACACGCACTTAGCAGTTGCAAAGGGCTGTCTTGCATGCACACGGATTCTAAACATGGAAGGGCACAGTTTGGAATGTACTGTGTGTCCATCTACACAAAAGTGTACTGGGCATGCTCACACACTTAGCAGTAGCAAAGGGCTGTCTTGCATGCACATGGATTCTAAACACGGAAGGGCACAGTTTGGAATGTACTGTGTGTCCATCTACACAATGGCGTACTGGGCATGCTCACACACTTAGCAGTAGCAAAGGGCTGTCTTGCATGCACATGGATTCTAAACACAGAAGGGCACAGTATGGTGTTACTGTCCCCACATACATGAAGGCCACTCACATGTACTGACCAGTACACACTCAAGAGCCATCACAGATGTCTCAGGTGCAGATCACAGAGGTAAACGCTGCATTCTACTATGTAGCCCTCAGACATCACCATGTCCTTGGACCAGCAACACACATCCATACATTACCACAACACCGTGTGACTCATGACCAGTGGACTGTACATAGGTCTACAGCAACTGTGCAGACTACACATGTACTGGCAGGGTTTCATCATGTGTTATGCAATGCAATGATACCACTGTACATAACCAGGTCAGCTCTACACATAACAGGGGCCCTGGGTCTTACACAGCTGTGACAGATGACTGTCGCTGTACACCAAAGAACACACATGTTTGGATATGACATACATGTAATCGCAGTGGATATGTGCATGGACCACACACACACACACACACACACACACACACACACACACACACACACACACACACACACACACACACACACAAAACACATATGTACATAGCATAGCTTTTGCTGTCCTCCATGCAGACAAGTGGCTACAGCAATCACACACATGCACATGGAAGGTAGGTCCATGGCTGTTGAATGCTAACAGTACATGAGGTAGCAATGTTGACCAAGGAAACAGTCCCTCTGTACTAGTTACCCATGACACCCATCATATCATACAACAGTCCATGTGTTATGTATGTCATCACACATGTCCACCAATTGCAATGCATACAAACATGGCTACATGACAGGCATGTAGGACCAACACACATGTACATGCAGTGGTGTGCAGGAAGCTACCATGCATGTGCAGTAGCTGATGTATGTAATTCATCTGTGCCTAACTACAACATGCAGTTGCAATGCAGCCCCATCATTGACACCTGCATATGGTGAAATACTGACAGTATGGTAGGATGTACATCAGGTATGGATGGATGTGTGTAAATAAAGTGGTGATCCACCTTTGCAGATGGATGTTTGCCAGGGATGGCACACAGGTGTGTCACAAGCCATCCTACCATTACATGTGCAAACAGTACGCTATGTTACTGTTACTTGATGGTGAAGACATAAAACCTACACAGCGGTCGGGTGTTACTGACTGTAAGTCACGTGACACCTGTAACACTTACATCCTCCCATGTGCATATAGCAGCACAATTGCCGAAGGTAGCACTGGTACACATAATGCGGCCAATACTGCTGCATGTCTGTTGGACGTATCATCATATAGCAGGTGTATCATTCACAGTACTGCCATGTGTGTTTGCTTTTGTGACCATATATGCCACTTATGGTGAGGAATACATCCCAATTGTTACACACCCCTGTACACTGTTGTAGAGATCTGTACATACTGCAGTGTGGAAAGCATGACGTAGGCAGGGGTGGTGTGTATCACACACATGTCAGCTATCCGTATGTGAATGACATTTGTGGACTCCACAGTGTGTGTGTGTGTGTGTGTGTGTGTGTGTGTGTGTGTGTGTGTGTGTGTGTGTGTGTGTGTATTTATGGCTGTCTGGTGCATGGAGTGAGGGTGTATGCTACCATACAGAACAGACAGGATCCCCAACCCCTCATGGTGATGCAGTCTACTACCCTGTTGATGCCATCGGTCTCAGCCTTACTGGCTACCTGTATATGTTCATTCTCTGTGTCGCATCGTGTGGGTGCACAGTACTGTGAGGGTGATTACCACATAGGCAGGGGTCCTCACCTCAACACTATCGAGTGTGTGTTATAGTGTTGTTGACCCCGTGAGTGTGGGCATGTTACTTTGTGTTTCTGTGTATGTCTGTGTGTGTTCTCATTCTGTAATGTGACAGGGTATTACTGCTACACAGTGAGGCCTCATGCTATGAAGTGGCCTCTAGCATTATCATCGGCCAGACAGCTGTGTAAACCCCCCACACCATGTCAACATACCTGTGATGTGACCTGGTATGGATGTCACATCTCTAGCCACTGTAGCCTATTAAACAGCCCACATGCTTCTGGATCAGTAGATGTGTGGACATCTGTGGTATGGTAGCCTTTCTAACAGTCAGGTTGAGGCTACGTATAGCATGCTGGTATTGCCATACATGCCTGTGAGTACTCCACATTTACTCATGGGAAACTACAAACACTGCTACTTGTTGGCACATGCAAGTAGACCATAAGGAGGGAACCAGGGCATCATTACCAACATGCTGTTACTGTTGTTACCAAGACACATACTGAACATATAACAATTCATTATAAACCTGTACTACATGGTATGTCTGGTGCATGTCAACAGTACACAACTAATGTAATATACACTTCTCTCACTATTCTGTTCACCCTGTGCATCAGACCATTTGAGCATGTCCCTGCACCGATGGTGTGGATGACAGGGATGTGGCACAGGCATCATCATATGCACAGGGTGATAATGTTTGCCAGGGGCATAGGCTGCACCAGTGGATGATATCATGTGTGTGGGTAAGGGCCGGTGATCTGATTGGACATGTGTGGTCATTATGCATGTGGGTGTTGCGTTGTCCTACAGATGTTTTTGCTGTGTGCGTGTATGATTGCACACAGTTCTGCCTTTTGCCAGGCCTACACAGGGGTATTATTGACAGCTCCAGATTGTACAGACCAGGATGTACAGCTCACTGTGTCCGGCCACGGCCACATGACCTGTGCCTGCCAGGGATTGCATGGGCACTACCAGGCGGAGGTACAGATTGGCTACTGTCCGATGACACATGTTCACTGGAACCGTGTCCCCACTGGGAACATCCAGGGCCACATCCACATGGCCTGCTGTGTCCTGGTGTGGACAGCACAGCACCAGCTGCACTGCTACTGCTACCGGCACTATGGGAGTGGGCATGTGAGGTGGCTCGTTCATGTTGACCAGCACTAGGTGGTGTAGCTGGCCTATGTCCACGTGGCCTATGCCTCACTCCTACCAGATGTTCCAGCACAGACAGCTCACACTCCTGGATTGCCATGCCACGGTCAAGGATGCCAACCATGTCACCCAGTCGCCTGTCCAGAGCATCAGCAATCTGCTGTTGAGCATTTGCCACTGCCTGGATGTTGTCATTTAGAGTACGGATAGCAGCCCTCTGAAGCCTCTGCCCTTCTCTGTTCTGCCATTCAGCACATGCCTGTGCCGCCATTACAGTCTGGAACATGTGTCTGGTGAAACCAGCTGCTGCACTCTGTCCTGCAGGTGCATGTCTGCCAGAGGTCCTCCTATGAGCAGCACTGGCCACATGCCTGTATGGCACATCTGCAGTCATTACACTGACACCATGGTGTGGAGACACACCTTCTGTAGCCACCACACGTTCCTGTTCCAAGCTAACACACGCTGACTGTCCTTCCTCTATGGCCACTGGTGATGGGGTATGTGTTGGCATGAGAACTGTGTGCGGGGAAGAGGGGGACATAGCTGGGATGGCAACCATTGGCACAGATTCAGCCCCTGACAACCCTGCCTATACCTCATACATATGTTCATCACTGCTAGTATCCATGGGGACACTAACATCAGACTGACCGCAGGAGGGTAATGCACCTACATCACCTGTGAATGCAAAGAAAGACTTTACATTACAATACACACACATGCAGACACACACACACACACACACACACACACACACACACACACACACACACACACACACACACACACCATGCATGTGATTTGACAGACGGCATGCAGCATGCATGTGATACAGCAGACGGCATGTAGCTCAGACATTAATAGTGGTAGTTAGCATACCTCCCTGGTTTGCACACAACAGCAAGCAGGTGTCATATCAGTAGCCATGCAGTTCACACAATCATGGTAGTAAGCATGCATCCCTATGATAAACCATGTGGACCAGCACAGGTTAACAGTACACATGGCTGAAGTGACCTTGACATGTAATCTGCTGACGTGTGCATTGACATGCATACATGTCGGACACAATGGTGTCCTGACACATGTACAGCATTGTAATGGGTATCACATCACAGTGTTGTCTGTCTGCCCTACAGATAGAATGCATGTTTAGCAAATGTGCATGAGCATGGAAGGGTAGTGTGAGGCATCTACATTGCTATACAGTGTGAAGTACAGACACTGTGCCATTGCATGGCATCATGAGGCATCTATATTGCTATACAGTGTGTAATATGCACACATTGCATAGCCATAACTGCGTGCATACACATGACATAACTGTGGATTGTGTCCCACGTTGCGGAGGTGTATACACACCAAACCATGCTGTGTCATGTGATAGGTCACTGGAAGACCTACAGAAGACACCCCTGCACAACTACTACACTGTCTTAGCTGCCTGGCAACCATGTCCACACATGGCAGACTTGTCAATATACCATGTCCCACATGACATGGATGTACCACACACATGAAGTGCATGGCTGACGGTGATGTCCTACAGCAGCAAGGGAAATGTACGGTATCTGTGGCCTGATGTGGTGTCAATGTCTGTGGAAGCTGTACAGGTGACTACTGTCATGCTATGACACAGTCGTGATGTTCAACACATCTTATAAGGTCAACTTATGTGACACCTCCACTAGCTGTGCACAGGCTTTTAGGATGTCCAGTGTACCACATCAACTGTATAAACAGTCAACTAAGGCTATAGTTGGACCATGTGTGGACAATGTACAACAGGGTGTATACACATCACATCTACTGTGTGGCTACATGTCTCTGGCCATCCTCCATGGCCATGTGTGAACATGTGTTGGCCAAATATTTGTGATGGCCGTCTATCTCACATGTCTGTGTAGTCCCATATGACATACACCTATAGATGTCAGATATGTCATCGTCCACAGGGCTATGCAGACAACGGGTTGTATGTTTGGTATGTGAGGTATGTATTATGGGATAGTGTGACAATATTGCAGCCAGAACAATATATGTCTGGGACATGTCAGATGGCACATCACAATATGTGCACCCATTGCAGGGGCATATAACACAATGGTGACTCCTGTGGGCTGCCCATATCCCAGCTCACTGTGTGGTACTGTTTGCGTACCACACATGTGTTGTTCCAATGTATAGTACAGATGTCTACATTGAACAACACCTCCACCGTTGTATGCACAGCTGTCCACACATGTAGCAATGACAGATACTGTGGTTTCATGTTGGTGTTTCATTTCATTTGTATATATTGCACATGGGTAGCCAGTGTGAATGATGGGAGATGCGACTTGTATATCGTGACTGGACAATACATCATGTGTACATGTGTTAACTGGCTACATGGTGAATAGATACATGCATTAACATGCCTGATACTGATGACAGTCTCACCTGCAACGGACTGAGGTCTGTGCTGCACCCCAGAGGTACCTGTATAGGGGTGACACAGCAGTTTGAACATTATCCATGACTGTATGACAGCCACAGGGTGCACTGTGCATGTTAACACATTTGCCTGTACAATAGCATATAGTATGCACATGTGTGCATACACAGGGTAGCATACTGTAGTATGCAGCATGTGTGTAAACATACCTTGCATATGATGTTACATTACATATTGTACAGTGACACATGCAACTAAATGGTATATAATAGTCATATGTGCAGTAGTGACTTACCAGGCAACTCCAGGCTCATTGGTTGGGAGACACCCACCTCCATGATAGCAGCTAGTGTTTGTGGATGCTATTCTGAGGGTGTCCCCAGGCTGGCCAGTAGCTCCTCGGTGTGTGTGAGTGGGGGCTGCGTTGGTGGCCCACCACCTGTTCCATCTTGTTCCCTGGTGATTGCAGTGGCACGCTGTTTCACATGTCATATCAAGTCCATGCAGTGTCTGCACACCTGCTGTTAGGTGCGGTTATGGCCACCCACATCATTAACCCTCCTGCGAAGGTCCTGCCACAGGTCATCACACTGCTGGGCATGCTGTGGCACATGACTGAACAACACCTCATAGTTCTTGGAGGTACAGGATGAGGACATCATCCTCCTGGTGGCTGTACACTGGCAGGCATGAACGAGGCATTATCTGGAAGACATAATGATGGTGACAGGTCACAGCATCACAGAGATGTACAGAGATACAGCTGCACATACATTTGTATTAAATCTAGTACATCTGCACAGTTATCTTTGCAAATCATCATGACACTGACACGACTGACATGTTTGTGTCACACATGTAACACCCGTTATGCATTGGATATCATCACCATATATGTGTGTCACCTCATTACATTGTTCATACTCCATGTGAATGCTGTCTTGATGTGGGCATGTCTGTTTGCCTGTACTGGTGTTCTTACCTATCAGCACATGCCTGGATGTGTCCACAGTGATGCTGTTGACCTTGATGCTGTGTATATGTCACATATCAACACATACACTGCCTTAATGGACATGAGCAGTGACAATGCACACATACGCACAGAACCTTTACATGCATGTGTTTTGCCATATACATCTACACAGCACTGTACAGCAGTGCAACATCCTGCCACGGATCGCCTGTGTTGCACATGTGATAGACATGGGACAATGGCTAGCCGTACATCATTCGCAGGGATGGTTATCGACTATAGCATGTACGGGCAAGGTTTCCTAGCTGTATCCGACAGCCATTTTGCCACCGCGAGGTGCATCAGTGCCACATTACTGATCCAGACAGTTAATAATACATCTACCATGCGGTCATCACACCATGTATGAGAGAGATGACATGTGCAGCTTTGATGGACAGGGTTGCATGGTATGGCGGGAGTATGTAACATGTATGGCACAGGGATCTGTCCAGCATGTGGCGATCCTTGTAGTAGGATGGTGGCTGTCCATGACGTATGTCTTTCAGATCAGGATATGTACGTGTAGCATGTCCAACATCACAGTGTAGCACATGTCTTTATGCAAGGTAGCCAGCATGCTGCATAGTGGAGGTGAGGATTGTGAAGGCTGGTATCGCCCATCCATGCATGGCCAATACCCCTTAAAGGTGATATGTGATCTGATATTGGTCACCCGAGTGCTGAGTATGCCTGTCCAATGATCTCCATGCTCATGGATGGCACACTGTCATGACATGGGTGCCTCGTATGACTACCTAATAGGCCTGGAGATGTCACCAACTCAGGGAGATGAACTGCACAGCACCATCCCTTACACAGTGTCCATAATGTTGACCGCTGCCTAGGTGGTAGTTAATGAGTACAGGGTTATTCACCTACCGGTGACAATGCTATTATCAGCTGTCAGATTGTGCACATATGTCACACACCTCACCCACAAAGCCCATTCTGTATGTTGTCCACAACACTGAGACAGCTATTGCTCCTAGGTCATGGCCATTCACATCCTTACATACACAGATGCCTCCCATTTGTCTGTGTGGTATGGGCTACAATGAGGGGGGAGTACAAAACATTAACCCTGTTTTACTGTAGCTGCCACTGGTGTGATATGCACATGTCACTCTGACACCTTTTGTAGTGTTGATTCTGTCAACAGGCCACTGGTAGAACACTCCTGTGACAAACAAAGGTATATCTAGTATACTCAGTGTAGCTGGAACACGGTATGGGTGATGATGTCCTATGACCTGTCACAGGTATGCTATGTAGTGTGAAATCATCCGTACTGTCATCTACTTCTGTACTGCTAACATCTACGTTGATAAAGGTTCATCGACTTGCAGACCATAGTCAGCAGGGTAATAGTGCAGTGCCTCCAATTATGACTGTCGTCTCCACTTGTGGGTTGCAGTGGGTTGATATTATCCAACACCCTATCTGTATTGCATATTCATGCTCAGCACTTGTTCAGAACTTGTGAGCACTTCATGAGCTACTAATTACTATAGCACCCATTCCAACTCATTTCTTACAAGTACACTGTCTGTCCTTACATTTCCATCTTGCTTACAGTACAACAGCTGTTGTACACACGTAACTCACATATCTCGTGAGACATGGTTGAATATACAGGCATGTCCAACTGTCACATACCAGTGCTATTGCCTGTCTATATGATGAATATGGTGAACATGTGGCAATAGAGCAATTATCTCATGTACACAGTCAATGCTCACCTCCCAACATACGACACTACAGCCTGTGGGAGATGCCCATATGTAGCCATGCTGGGGGTAATGCTCTCACCAACCCAGACTGTACCTGACATTCATGTGGGGATGTGTAACATTTGCAACACACCCCACTCATCACATAGTCTCACAAGATCTCCACCACCACAGGCCACACATAGTATGAGTACGACATTTGCAGAACCTCTCCATACTCTGTGTAGGCACCAGAGGCAGCCCCCATCACCAAACACAACAACAATTACTTATAGTCCACAGACTCATGTGTGCCCATCAACTACAGCCAATAGGGTGTTATAACATACCCAACACACCAGTCATTGGTGACTCTGTAGGCGGTCACACTGATGTCCCACTCAGCAGGCTACACAAGGCGATAGTCGCTTACATCTAGCTGTCGGGTAACTGATTCTGCAACATAACCTATGCACCCATGCCACACCTCACCAGTTACAATTTGACTGTCATTCTCCATGTTAGTGTGACTGCCCTGAGATGTAACTTCCCAGACTACATGTGCAGGGACATGCAATAGCTCTCCGGTCTTGTAGCCCAGAAGGTGTCGGCCAAGCCCTGGGGAGCATTCTGCATTCATCCAGACTAGATACCACTGTACAACAACTGACTGTTTCACTTCAACAGTTGCCTATGCTTCTGCTGTCATTCCACAGGCATCCGGTATCTGTCTGCTTTGAATGACATGGTCTACAAAACATGATGCTTTGGCACAGATGACCTGCACCTGTCAGCCCTGGGAGTACAGATAACATGTAAGGCTCTTGCTGCTCCTATACTGCCTGTCTTGCACAGTTTCCAATAACATTCACCACCAGAAAGGGAACAGGCAAGCAAAACATGGGGTCATGTGACTCAATGCTTGACATCATCCCTGACGCACGCAGGCATGGCACTCCTTATAATGGACCACTTCAATATCTCTGCAGTGACTGGGACCTGCCTCTAGGCTCCACAGAGCACACCTGCACTGACAGGTTATACGCAGACCACACATTTCAGTCATGTAACCTGGACTGGAACACCCACGGCTGAGGTGTGTCCATATTTCACTATGTTGTACACACCTCCTGGCTGGTTACTTAACACAATGCATCAGAGGTGATCCACGTGCAACTAACTGTGGCCAGAACTGCTATACACATTGTAACATGCTACGGATTCATCAACATACCCCACGGTTACCGGCCCTCATTTCTTGGTGTACTGGACAGTAGGGTTCAGACAGGTACTACTGATGTGTGACTGACACTACCCCACACTTAACTGGGATAGCTACTCGTGTACCAACACATTAGGCCAATGCTGTCCAGGATTCATAACTTCCACTCAGCTGGATCAACCCATACACACCACCACCAAGACCAACAATATCCTAGACATGGACATTACCAACATGTCACTGGTGTTCCACAACAGTGGTTATCCCCTCATTGGTAGTTTCCGAACATATGCTAACCACCCTTGTTATCCACATCCCGGCACTACACCCTTCATGGCATACACAGTACAAGATTAGTACAATGCCTACTACAGACGTCTTATGACAGCAGTAGTAAACGTCATGACACCCGTGCAGATGGACAATGCACATACAAATGCTGAAACATACCCCAGTGCACTTCATTAGCACTTACACGACTGCATGGATCATGCTATTCCAAACAGAGCCATGATGGTACCCACTAGATAATGGACGCCACTCTGGGGGTCCAGTTCCATGGACATAATGTACAACAAAAGGTGGAGGCTGTTGCAAAGTGGAGTACAATCCCATGGGTGGGGTAGCTCACTGGTCAGCCTCAGTAGGGCTCCGGGATCCCTAATCACATCCTCCAAACCTAGCTACGTAAACATTACTGTGACACATTCCAGGGTGTACCACAAAGCATTATGGAGGTATGTCAGTAGTCAATGGCAATACCCACATCTGCTCTGACATACGACGGTTACTCAGGAACATTACAGAACCGAGTGATGTTGGCAACATCCTGGTGGATGGGTTCAATGCTAACTTTACACTCTCTCACTCCCTACAGGGCCATAATCCATACAGGAATATTGCAGGGTCCCTGGGTCACAACTACACAGTTCCAACCTGCACTCTCTAAGGCCTGGAACACAGACTCCATGTGAACGTCCAACATCCCAGGCTGTGATTTACACAAACCTCAGAATGACATGTCACCCCACTTGGCCACCAGATTCACTAATAGCCTTATATCAGACATTGTGGCCCCTGAATGGCACACAGCAACAGTTATCACACTCCACACAGGTGGCGCCACAATGAACCAGAGGGACTATTGCCCTATACGCCTGACTGGACTGTTCTGCAAGGCTATGGGGCACATCATCATGGAAGTCATTCACAGAGACATTGGTGGGCTCCAGACCTTTGATGCCACCCAGGTTGGACTTGTTAGGGCCAGACCATGGCTCCTACACCTGGTGGGCTCCTTTGATACAGTTACCAGGGTAGCTGATGACGGTAAGGGGGTCCACACAGCCTACATTGTCCTCTCATTGGCTTTGAGCACCGTTCTCCATTCTGGTATTGACAACATACACATCCACCTGCACATCGGTCCCCTATGTCTCAGGATGTTATGCAAAGTGGCTCATGAACAGGACCCACACAATGAGGGTAGGATACCATAGTACCTACTGTATTTCAGTTACACTTGGCATACCACAGTCCTCAGTCATAGGGCCCCTAATATTTGGTATATGCTTCCCTGAGGTACAGGCTAGCACAGAGGGACTTTCCCTGACTAGGTTTCCAGACAACTGCATACAAGGCACCATGATTGATCCACCAGCTGATACAGACTCCCTCCATAGAGGTGTCACGGATACCTGATGTCGATAACATGGCCTCAAGCTGCATGACACATGGTGCATGAACATCCCGTTTGGATTACACCAATCACCCACTCACTATCACATAGGTGGTAGTCCCCTACATACATGTGACATTATACGGGATCTTAGTACACACGTATGTAGCACCCACTCCTTTGATAACCATATTGCCAATGTGGCGTGGATATCCTTCTATGTGGCCACCCTTATCTGTACTGGATTTGTAGCTGGAACAAAGGCACCCATTGTACCTCTAAACTCCTGACGTATACACACATTCAAGGGTACAACACCCTGTTTAGGGTTTACCTTACAGAACAACAACGGCTTTACATACCACAACATTAACACACCATGAGGATTATTGAGCTCTGAAGGTTGACGTATGCGACAGTACTATGGACACCACGACTGTACACATTTGCATACTGCATACTCAGGGGTGACCTCTGCTGAACATACAGGGCCCATGTCCACAACAATATTCATGGATATACTCCACATAAGCGACATAAGCAAAAGCCACTGAGAGCAACATGGCTCATGGATATGTGCACAAATGCAACGATGAGTGGGATGTTCTTGAGGGTTACATTCCCAAACCAGACACTCACCATGCTTTGGAACATGATTCCTATGTACATCATGCAGGGACACTCAGTAGCAGTCTGTTATGCTGTGTTTAATATCTGACATATCTACCTACAATACTGTACATTACACATATTTTACATATTATCCCATAATGCAAAGCATACTTGCACAGCAGGACCACCTTAGGCATGTTATTGTCATTATATGCCCATACACATGCCTACTGTGACAGTATATCAACATATACTATCCCCAGCTATGGCACGTACTTGTTGGACATACCCTACCATTGACGGTGGGTGGTGTGGAATTGTTCAGTTTAATGCCCTCATGTAGCATCCCTTGTGGTGTCTGTGATGTTTACCTTGTGGCCCACAGCAGGACACACAATTTCTACAAGCGTTACAATGCTCAGCAAGACATCATTACATAATACCTTCTCCCACTTTATGCATTGCGGACACTTTTAATTAATACAAAACAGGCTATACATACACTAACATACTGAGTGTTCTACATACCTTGTTAGCATTCCAAACTTTCATAAATATCTCTCTTACACCTTTACTGTTTAAACGGTTCTATGGTAGGAGCATACAGTTTGAATGTCTGGCAAGTCATCCTTGTATACGTCGATACCTGTAACATGTGGTTTCCTGCCGCCAATTGGTGTTCCTGAGTAAATTATTACATGCACATCAGCTGTGCAGCTACTCCATTCGCCAGTTACATGGCAACAGTGGGGTATAATTGAATTCTCTACTTGGGCAGTGCCCTTTTGCCCTACCTTCAGGGAGACGGCCTGTATGTGTTTTGTTGTGTGGAATTGCAACTGCTATTTGTAGAGACACGGATATTTTGGATTCATGTCCCCCGTGGATTGTGTGTGACGGCTAGAGTATGTGGTTCTACATGTGAGTGTACCTGTCATCTCAACCATCTGATAAGGGACTATTGCAAACAAAACCTGTAACATCGCCATCTGTTCCATTATACAACAGCTACAATTTCACATGGTACCTTTACAAATGTGTCTCTCACAAGGTATGTTAACGCTTCTGCAGATGTAATTGAGTGAGTGGATGTTTGTGATGTTATTACAGTCTGTATTGCTATTGTTCGTGTGTGGGAGATGTAGGTGGGTGTACATAGTATATACAGGTTTGTGGGGACTGCAGTTCTACTTATTCCATATATGTGTGTGGGCTCCTTCCCTAATTGAAGAGCTATCAGTTAGTAGACTGAAACTATGGTTGTTACGGGCTTATACATTGGGCCGTTGTTAATTGGTTTCTATATAGTATGCAGGTGAGGTTGATACTTCCATACCTCCGGAATTACAGCAATATGTAAAGGAATGTTACTAAATGACAGCTGTCCTGTGTATTTCTGTCACAGATATTTGCACTCATTGCAGTTGTGTTGGTGACTGAACCTCTTTGGCATGGGTTGCCACCTTTTCAAATGGCCATAGTGGGACATTTGCTGGACACACATGGGTGTTTACAGGCTGACACATACCCATGATCAGTACACAGGTTAGCACATACTTTTATCCTGAATACATACTTATTCTTGTAGCCTGAATACATACTTATTCTTGTAGCACTTTAGCTACTTATCATGTTTCATGTAACATTTACATTTTTTAGATACAGGCATAACTATTTAATGCAACTATTACATAATATATGGGACATAATTATGTCCTAGAATCTCAGACATTTGCCCTTTTTAATATTTTTTGTCAGGACACAACTGCCCAGGGCAGGGCTGTCCCTTTTAAAGTGGGACAGGTGGTAACCATATGCCTACGGCCAGCTATAACCACACCTACAGTAATGATCTACCTCTGAGTTAGCACTAACAGACACATGATGCAAACACACACACACACATTACAGTCCCACAGAAATGCACACGGCACCCTCAACATATACATACACAGACTACGGCAATCGTAAACACAGTTGAACACAGTACCTACGTGGACCACAACACCGGCAGCGATAACTAAATGTCCCTTAATATCGTGACAATATTACACGCGGTTCTAGTGTTCCGGTGCTGTGTTCTTTCGGTCTTTCAGCCTCATGATTATGCGTGTCGGCATGTGACACATTCCATAGTTGGCAGTATCCTATTTATTTGTACCTCCATGGTTGTGTACATGTTGTTGACCTATCTACATATTTGCAGATATAGGTGAATCCATATATATCAACATATATATCTCTATCACCCTTTCTATCTCTATTATGTATATGTATATATATATATATATATATATATATATATATATATATATATATATATATATATATATATATATATATATATATATATGACAGAGAGAGTGACAGGCAGAATACACCTTTCATTGTGTACATGTCAGTGTATACTGTTACCTGGACTCCGCACGTTTGTGTTTGAACCTGTCACATTACACACCTGGCGTTGGTACATCTTGGGTAGCTTAGTGTTAGGTGATTGTGTACATGATTGCGTGTTCTACTCCTGGCAGTGGTCATTTTACCCTTCAGAGCAGGCACTATTAGTACAGGGGTGAATAATGCTGGTTTCACCTGTTCTGGACATCATTGACCATGATCTGCGCGATATTCAGAGAAGCTTAGCCCTGTTTCGCGCATATCCGTATAGTCATATTTAAATGACGCTTACCAGCACTGGGCAACGCATATTCCCGCTAACATGTGCTAAACATGATCTGATGACCTGCATCCAACATGCATTATTTGTGCCTTCGGGATTACATTACATCCCTTGCAGGACGTGGGACCGGGAACATGCACGACAGTCACTGCATTTACCACTTGGGCATCTGGGATTTGTACACGTGTTATGGCATTTTGTATGTGGACTATACTATGGCTGTTACTCCATACTGTGATCAAATGGGTAACTCAGTTAGTTTACATATGGATGAGACCTATTAATGGTATGTCCAAGTGATGTTTAATGGATGTGCTCCAGCATTGGGTATGTATGTCACAGTGAGCCACACACTATAATGTGCTACACCTTCACACAACCATAGGTGGAGCATGCTGGGGTGACAGATACCTGTCATGGGTACACCCCATGCTTTGCCACTACATCCATGATTACATTATATGGAGCCCCTCATTAACGCACTAGGGAATCCATGCAGAGTGTGTGGGGAGCAGTGATTACACACATGGATCCCGCAATTGGCTCTGCTCCACTGAGTGACAGCTGGTTACTCGATGTGGTGATGACAGCAGACACTGTTTGCCTCGATTGATGAATGGCCTCTGACAATCGGGCGTGTACCTACCGATGTACCTAGGAACCTATACACACAGTACCAACATATGCTGATAGGTGCGTGTACTGTTCAGGTGTTGACATTCCTTGTTCCAATAGCTGTTGTGTGTACAATGGTTGAGGGATGCCTATGTAGGATTTACACAGTAGACCACCTATACATTACAATTTACAGGTGGTCGTGTGTGTGTGCCATCCATTTTACTGTGTGTGCAGGTGGAGAGGTGTGTCAGTCCATAGGGGCCTACACTGTCAGAGTATGTGCTATACGTTCCCTCTTTGCCAAGGCATAGGCATATTGGGCATGCCTCCATCTGCCTACTGGGGCTGGCACAGGGTGTTCATGGTCTGAATCCCTCTGTGCCTGTGATGGCCTTGGCAATTGCGGTGGGCTGTGAGGGCCTTCACCATTTTGTCCCTGCTGCAGCTGTTTCCGCAGGATCATATTATGTAGCATGGCACATACTATGACGATGTGGACACACGTGCTTGGAGAGTACTGCAAGACTCCACCAGATATGTCCAAGCAATGGAACCGTGATTTCAGCATCCCGAACAGACGCTCTATGATGATTCTGGTTTGTGCGTGTGCCTCATTATGGCGTTCTTGCATGGGTGTGCGTGCATTTCTGACGGGAGTCATCATCCACGACTCCAGTGCATAGCCAGCATCCCCTACAAGGTGGCCATGTGGAATGTCCCCCCGACAAATGCCTGATACAGCTGTGAGGCATGCCAGATGTAGGAGTCATGGTAGCTTTCAGGGCTGCCAGCACACACATCCATGATAATGCCCTGGGCATTGCACACAACCTGGCAGTTGATGGAGTGGTATCCCTTGCAGTTTATGTAGCGCCTACCATGCTCACCGGGTGGTGACTTGATATGTATGTGCGTGCAGTCTATTGCACCCAGTACCTCCGGGTAGTGTGCCACATGGTGGAAGAGATGCATATTGCTGGCCAACTCCTCCTGAGTTTGGGGGAAGTATATATGCTCATTGGCATGTGGTAACATGGCATCCAGGAACTGGTGTAGTACCCTGGATGCTGATGCCTGTGAGATCCCCATTATATCTCCAGTTGGCCTTTGAAAGGTACCTGTGGCTAGTATTTGCAAGCTTACACATACCTTCATGTCCACTGGGATGAGTTCCCCTCTGTTGTTTCTGGATCTCAGGCGTGGCTGGCACAGCTCAACTATTTGCTGTAAGATGTCCCTGTCCACCCTGTAATGCTCTACTATCTCCAGATCATGTAGCCCCTGGTAGGTTACCCTTGGTCTGAACACTCTTCTCCTCCTCCGGGGCCTGTGGTGGTTGTCAGCATCATCCTCCACAACACCGTCAGTCTCTAACACATGGTGATGAATCACAGCTATGGCAGCTCCCAACATGTATATTGTAAAAGTTCCCCGTATGTTTACACCTATGGTGCAGTGTTTGTGAATACACAGGTGTGTGTGGGGTGCTTTCACGTTTTATACTATTTTGCTGTGAACACCGATGATGTCATAGGGTGTGTATGTACGATCATAGCTACAGGGTATCTTATGTGTTTTACAACAGGAACTACTATTGTGGTGCCTTTGGTGTTGAATTACATTTGGCTGCTGTGGATTACCTCTTGCCCTTCTATTTACATTTCTTAATGTTTCACCTCCCATTTTCTAGCATGCATCCAGCAGCCTGTTTTCATTTGTACTTTCCTACACCTGGCTTATCTTACGTAATGTGTTCTATGGCCAGTCTACTGCAGGTTTGCTTTGCTCTGCTATGACAGTTCTCTTTTCTTTGCAATCCGACACCTCCCCTATCCTGTTTTGCAGGTTTCTGCGAGCAGACTTGTCAGCTGCCGTTGATTGCCCGCTGTGAGTTAATAGGTGTTAATTGCTCAGTTGTACTCCAATTACCCTACTGTGCCATTTCCTTATTTTCTTCCCCTGACCTTCCTGTTTGAGCTATCATGTGTGGCACGTGCGGCCGCTTACCGAGTTTCGGGCACGTTTTCCTCCCCGTACACATGCGCTTTCGGGCACCATATGTGCTCTCATCTAAATGATGCTATACCTACCTCCCCACCCCTGTCCTGCGGCTTTGCTTAGCAATGGCCAGGCTGGATTTACATTGCTCCATTATACTTACAGCTATGGTGGTACACCCCACTGCTGATGTCATGTATACCTCTAAGCCACTCCTCAGTGTTGTAGCGCTGCGCCGTATGGTACATCCTTAGTCCGGCGGGATGTTTGCGATTCACTATTACCTGCCTCATTTGCATGGCATTGACTACTAATTCCTAGTTACCATGCCGAACACTGTCACAGACCCTTAGCAACCCTTACAGCTTGGTTGTGGTGTACCATGCATACCATTGAGTATTATGGTGAAATCATGATTTGTATTACATTGCGATTTTATGACATTTGTATATATTTTCTTTGTGTTCCCGTTTGCGCACACATGCCCTGTGGTTGTACTTTGCATTACTGTGGACATGACATTAAATGTTTTTTAGATGTTGTGCATCTTTTCTTATGCCATTGGCTGTATGTTTAGCCATTGGCATATGTTAACTTTGTAATACATGAGTCTGGTCCGCTTTCATAGCTCCGATGTTCTGTTTGGAAAAATGTAAACCGTGTTTTTTGGTTTACATTTCTGTGGGCTTACGCTATGCCTGCACCACTTCATGAATCGCTATGTACCTTCATTTGCATGGTGCAGCACTGTGCATGGGGTGATTAGCATACCTAAGCCAAGGGCTGCGCAGATCTGGCATACGCTGGTAGTGCACATGGAATTGGATCGTATCTGAATCGCTTGGTGGCCATGTTTGGCGTTATACTGCCTACACTATGCCTGCGCCTGGTGCAAGCTTCATGAACCCCGGGGCAAATCTTCCACGTTCAGACAGATGGAAAATATGGATGACCATTGCAAGCATTATTTCTGCAGGAATTACACAAATGTGTAACACTTTCCCAAAGTCAGATGCCAGTCTCAGATCTGTTCTTTTTTAGCAAATGTCATTTCTAGAAATGAACAATATTCAGCATCAGGGCAGGGCCATAGGGCAGTATAACTAAATAACAAACTGCATCTTTCACTCTTAATTCTTTCTCCAGTAATTCAACAGTTGCTTCCCTAACTCTGTCATTTATTTTTTAATGACAGTGACGAATTCAGTCATTTTCAGTGCTGTCATCATTGCTAATAATTATTTAAATACTGCTTCTGATTTCATTAGTGACATCCCAAGACAAAGTTATTAAGAAGTGCTCTTGTATGCCTCAGGTTCTTCCTACAGACCTTCATTTTTAGTGACTTTTCTATTCATGAGAAAATTGTGATTATGATATGTGTAAACATTGTACTAAATTTTATAAGGACTGAACATTGTTCCTTGCCTATAGACTGAATATTACAAATTTACTCACTTTTTTTTTGCTTTGCTACAGAAGGTGACTCAAATATTTGACCACATGGACTACTAAAAAGAGAAATGAGCCATTCCTTGCTACTCTTTTAGTTCTGAGAAGAAGACCCCCTGGGCTATACTGATTAAATATTGTCCCTTTTAGGCCTTGACACTGACTCTTGAGTATAACATATTGCTGAGAATTAACTCCTTCCTATATAAGTGACTGAGAAGTAATTGCACAAAACCTGACTGCTATATCTTAAGTGATCAAGAACTCAGTTTAGCTGCAGAAAACACACACAGATAGAAACAACCATTTTTTGCAGATTGTGGGAGGGGTAATTCCCCTTGCAAACCCATATTAGGGACAAGACTCCCCCCAAGTTATATATACCAATTACAAGGTTACACAGCAGTGGGGATCAGAGGAATTCACTAATAAGCTGATAATACTGTCCCACAGATAATTAGTCTACGGTGTCTACAAGTCAAATATATGACCCATGGGGGAAAGTAAGTTCAGCATTTGTGTTTGGGAAGCTAGCACATGATACGCTGTTAGTGAAATGTAGGACAATTATTTCTGTTGCCCCACAAGAACATGTCTTTTGGAGAAACTGTGCACCTTGCAAAAGAACACATTACTTTGAGTTTAGATCTACAAATAAATAAACAGCTTGCCAAGCTGCCAACATTTGTGACATCTGAACATTTGGTAGGTCCACCTCTTTGAGTATTTATGTTTGTCTTTCTAAAGATCCTGATTATCTGCCACCTGCTCCAAAAACAGACAGATATTATATGGTTCAGCTGCATTTCATTATCTTGCATATGTCATCAACCTAGTTGATCTAAGGGATCCAGAAAGACAGCTGCTCACTGCATTCTCTCAGGTGACAGAAACAGTAGAATCCTTGAAAGATTTAGTAAAGGAGTTCAGGTTTCTGCTCTCATGGAAATTATAGTTATAAGACCCATATGTCAGTTTATCATGAGGATAGGCTGATGAACTGGCCAAAAGGGTTACTGATGTAGCTATCAAGTAGACTTCTGAACTAACCCAAACAGCTAATAAGACCGTCACATACTATGGACGCAACTCAGCGCTGCTGCTTTTGGAAATGCCCTGAGAAGATGTGCTTCGGTCAGTTTGCACTCATTCCTGGATGATATTATGCATCAGCTTTTGGATATTCCTGTAGACCAAAGTTCTCTTTGCTTTGGCCCTGTCTTAGAATGGTTTGGAATGACTTAGATGAAAACTGTGGAGATTTTGAAGAAAAAGCTCCACCCAATTTGTATATTCTTTGATACCATTCTTCTAAGTCCTGGCTCATCCACACAAAACAAATGAGGTAACAGCTTCTGAGTATGTGTGAGGAAAATGCTAGTAAATCAAAGTGTCATCAACAGTAATAACAATAAGGACATAGCCAGCAAAACAGGAACCCCAGTAATAACTAACAGTGGTCTCTTCAAATATCTGTACATACCCTTCTGTCCCTAGGAATATGTTTTTCCTGGTTTGCAATTTAGTGGTTCTGGATAAAAATGAATAAATGGATAAGAACATTAGTATAAATGAGGTACATCACAGAGTTTGGGTGACTTCAGTTACATAGCATACAACATAAAGAGATTAGATACACCTGGCACTGATTTATTTGAAACTGTTACTAGAAATACAAATCAAACATCTGCAATTGTTGAAAGAATAAAGGCTAATATTCAACATTTGTCCTAGTTCTAGAAAAGATGGCAAGTGGAGACCATAAACACATACACACACACACACACACACACACACACATACACACACACACACACACACACACACACACACACACACACACACACACACACACACACACACACACACACACACACACACACACACACACACACACACACACACACACACACACACACACACACACACACACACAATCTAAAAGAGGAACAGGATTTCCTGGGTCTGTTCTGAAGAACAGGTTGTATACCAGCCTCCCTTTTCTTGGACCTGGTGGTGCACTGCTTTGTTCCGCCCCATGAATTTGTGTAATTTCTGCAGCAATGATCCTTAAAAACATAGTATAATTGTAGAGTCATGTGAGTATACTTAACATAGCAGCAGATGTTGGAATAATAGTATTACTGGTGCAGGACAAGGTTACACCCATGATGTATATACTTAGTTCTGTACCATTTACAGACTTTATTAGGTTAGATGAGTGTTACTATATTAAAATGCTTACCCTACAGTTAGCATGTATTTTAAAATATACCATTATTGCTTTTGTATTCTTGGAGGGACACTGGAATACACAAATTATTTTTCTTCATTGTGTTCTGTAACAGTCTGCCTTGGCTTAGGCTGTTGCGGCCTCTGTGTTCTCCCAACACCTGCAGTTTGAATATTCCCTCCTACAGAACATCTTACTATTGCAAATATCAGGTCAGAAACTGCACCTGTCCATCAGAATTCCACACATTTGTATAGTTCTTGTAATAAAGATCTATTTACTCAAACTGCTACTACAGTGGTGATTGTGCATCCCAAATGTTGCCTTTTCTTTTGTGTGTGTGTGGGGGGGCAGCTTTTTTCCTGAGATACAGTGACCTCTAAGCTAATTTAGGAAGGCAAAACCTCCATTTAGAAACCACTGTTTTTTGAGTTTTGCAAAAGCGACCACTTGTATGGCAGTTAACATAGAAGACAAAGCTTTCTTGTAGCTCAGTATTTGAATGCTTTCTTCTTTGCTTGCCTACTGTATGACTCTAAGCAAGTCACTTAACCAAATATTGCTCCTGGGTCACACCTGAAAAGAGACTTTTGTACCCAGTGAGTGGGCTTACATGGCAAGCAAATGCATAAAAAAGGTCTTCTTTCAAGAGCACTAGTCTGAATAGGTCGCTCCTGCAGAAATGTGTAATAAAAAGTCTCATCTGGCAAAAATGAACTGCAACCAATGTGCATGCTTAAAGGGTCCAGTGGCATGACTTACAGTAAGAACCACTGGACTATTTAACTTCAAAAAATGAACATGCCAACAGACAACTAAGTAAAGGAATAATTTTAAGCACTCTGGAGATGTGCACTATAAACGAGACTGTATGATCAATAAGAACTAACCAAAAGTTACTTTTTTTCTGGAAGCCACACTAGATATGTGGGTAGCCTCTTGGTGTTTGTTCTGAAGGTCACTTATGATTACCTGCAGCATCTCAAAGGTTTTAACAGGCAATTAAGTCTTAGAAAATATAAATTATATTCTATGTTTTTACTAATGCAGCTGGCGCTTCCCTCACCATGGCATTGATCTTGTATGGTTTCACTAATGCAGCTGGCGCTTCCCTCACCATGGCTTTGATCTTGTATGGTTTCACTAATGCAGCTGGCGCTTCCCTCACTATGCCATCGATCTTCTGTGTTTTCACTAATGCAGCTGGTGCTTCCGTCACCATGGCATTGATCTTCTATGTTTTCACTAATGCAGCTGGCGTTTTCCTGCACCATGGCATTGATCTTCTGTTTCCACTAATACAGCTGGCCTCACCATGCCATTGATCTTCTATGTTTTCACTAATACAGCTGGCGCTTCCCTCACCATGGCATTGATCTTCTATGTT